>NC_029794.2:22851949-22852881 GCF_000816755.2 Arachis ipaensis | reverse complement strand
AAAACATGAAAATTATGCAATGCATGAAAGTTATGGATCAAAACAATGAATGCATGCAAGAATGCTATGAATGTCAAGATGAACACCAAGAACACTTTGAATGTCAAGATGAACATCATAGACACAATTTTGAAAAATTTTTAATGCAAAGAAAACATGCAAGACACCAAACTTAGAATTCTTTAATGCTTACGCACTAAGAATTCAAGAATGCATATGAAAAACACCATACAACACAAAACAAAAAATCATCAAGATCAAACAAGAAGACTTACCAAGAACAACTTGAAGATCATGAAGAGCACTATGAATGCATGAAATTTTCGAAAAATGCAAGATGCACATGCAAATAACACCAAACTTATGACATGACTCATGACTCAAACAAGAAACACAAAAAATGTTTTTGATTTTTATGATTTTCTAATTTTTTTGGATTTTTTTTTCGAAAATTATATGAAAAAGAAAAAAATAAGGATTCCAAAATTTTTAACATGAATTCCAGGAATCTTGCATTCTTAGTCTAAAACTTCAGTCCAGGAATTAGACATGGCTCACTAGCCAGCCAAGCTTTCAATGAAAGCTCCGGTCCAAAACACTAGACATGGCCAATGGCCAGCCAAGCTTCAGCAGGTGAATCAGGAACAGCAGCAGGTGGATTAGCAACAACTAGCTTGCTCTTGATAACAAATTGCTGCTTCAGTCCAAATAAATTTAGACATGGCTTTACAGCCAGCCAGGCTTCACATGCTTCATGAAATACTAGAATTCATTCTTTAAAAATTTTGAATAAAATTTTTGAAAACATTTTTATATTAATTTTTTTTTCGAAAACAAAGGAGAAAATTTTGAAATATTTTTGAAAAATTTTTTGAAAAGAAAACAAAAAGAAAATTACCTAATCTGAGCAACAAGATGAACCGTCAGTTGTC
>NC_029794.2:22833246-22851930 GCF_000816755.2 Arachis ipaensis | reverse complement strand
GAGAATAGGGATAGAGGTACTTATGTAAATCATTGGTAGGAATTTCAGATAAGTGAATGGAGATGCTTTTTGTTCCTCTGAACCTCTGCTTTCCTGCTATCTTCATCCAATCAGTCTTACTCCTTTCCATGGTTGGCTTTATGTGATACATCACCATTGTCAACGGCTACTTTCGGTCATCTCTCGGGAAAATGATCCAATGCCCTGTCACGGCATGGCTAATCGTCTGGAGGCATCACCCTTGTCAATGGCTTCATCTTATCCTCTCAGTGAAAATGATCAACGCACCCTGTCACGGCACGGCTATTCATCTGTCGGTTCTCGATCATGCTGGAATAGGATTTACTATCCTTTTGCGTCTGTCACTAACGCCCTGCAATCGCGAGTTTGGAGCTCATCACAGTTATTCATTCATCGAATCCTACTCGGAATACCACAGACAAGGTTTAGACTTTCCGGATTCTCTTGAATGCCGCCATCATTCTAGCTTGCGCCACGAAGATTCTGATTAAGAGATCTAAGAGATACTCATTCAATCTAATGTAGAACGGAAGTGGTTGTCAGGCACGCGTTCATAGGGAATGATGATGATTGTCACGTTCATCACATTCAGGTTGAAGAGCGAATGAATATCTTAGAAGGGAAATAAGATGAATTGAATAGAAAACAGTAGTACTTTGCATTAATTTTTGAGGAACAGCAGAGCTCCACACCTTAATTTATGGAGTGTAGAAACTCTACCGTTAAAATTACATAAGTGAAAGGTCCAGGCATGGCCGAGATGGCCAGCCCCCAAAACGTGATCAATAGATCAAAAGATAATCCAAAGATGTCAAATACAATAGTGAAATGTCCTATTTATAATAAACTAGCTACTAGGGTTTACAAGAGTAAGTAATTGATGCATAAATCCACTTCCGGGGCCCACTTGGTGTGTGCTTGGGCTGAGCTTTGAGTGTTGCACGTGTAGAAGTCCTTCTTGGAGTTGAACGCCAGCTTTTGTTCCAGTTTGGGCGTTCAACTCTGGTTTTGGATCCTTTTCTGGCGCTGGACGCCAGATTTGGGCAGAAAGCTGGCGTTGAATGCCAGTTTACGTCGTCTATTCTTGGCCAAAGTATGGACTATTATATATTTCTGGAAAGCCCTAGATGTCTACTTTCCAACGAAATTGGAAGCATGCCATTTCGAGTTCTGTAGCTCAAGAAAATCCACTTTGAGTGCAGGGAGGTCAGAATCCAACAACATTAGCAGTCCTTCTTCAACCTTTGAATCTGATTTCTGCTCAAGTCCCTCAATTTCAGCCAGAAAATACCTGAAATCACAGAAAAACACACAAACTCATAGTAAAGTCCAGAAATGTGAATTTAACATAAAAACTAATGAAAACATCCCTAAAAGTAACTAGATCCTACTAAAAACATACTAAAAACAATGTCAAAAAGCGTATAAATTATCCGCTCATCAAGTATCCAACGTATTAGTCTTGGTTTAGACTCTTTTTTAGCTAATAAATACTTTAGAGCTGCATGGTCCGAGTACACTACTACCTTAGTACCAAGTAAATATGCTCGGAATTTGTCCAGAGCAAAAACAATAGCTAGAAGCTCCTTTTCAGTTGTAGTGTAATTAGACTGAGCAGCGTCTAAGGTTTTAGATGCGTAAGTGTAGAACCTATGCACAATTACTCAAGAGGGGGGGTGAATTGAGTATTGCAACAACAATGAATCTTTTTGCGAAAGTTAAAGACAATATACAAAAGTGTTATTGTATTAGTATTTTTCCAAGAGCTTAACTCAATTGCTAAGCATTTATAAGGAGCTTTTACTTTCCAATAGACACCAACTCAAATAAATTGATCAAGCTTTTCACCAATCGGACTTAAGCTATTTCTTAAGTACTTACGAAGCTACTTTTCAATCACAATTTATTTGCTCAAAGGTAAAAGACAATAATATAGAAGAGATGAGTTTGGAGAGATGCAAACGCTATTTAGAGTGGTTCGGCACAATCCTTGTCCTACGTCCACTTTCTTTCTCAATCGCTATTGAGAAGTTCCACTATTGCCAAGCTTCAAGGTGCTCGCACAAAACCTTTTACAATCCGAGTCCTTAGTTTCTAACACCTCACGGTAAATGATCACCACTCGTATACTAACCTACTCCACTTAGAGATTCCTTCTCTAAGATTTGCCTTGAGTACTTAGTATACTTCTTTGGTATCCTCACCGACTATAGTGTTTATAACTCTTGACTCAACCTTGGAGATCACACTCCAATTTACAAAGTGTATAAGAAAACAATTCTCAAAGAATTGTTGAGATGAAATGAGTACTCTCTAGAAGAGTGTATGATTACAAGTTTAGCACTATTGAACCAATTGATATTGCTCTCTCAAATTGTGAATTATAACACCTTAAAAATGTGTAGAATGAAAGAATATAAACAAGATAGTTTGCAAATACTCACATATTTGAAATAAGGCTTTAATCCATCTATTTATAGACTGAGGTCTAGCGGTTGAGTTACCTTCACTAGTGTTGTTGTTGTTAAAGCTTGTGCTTGCCATGATCTTTTCCCTTAAACGGTTAAGTCTTTCAAAGGGTTAAGCTCTGATACCACTTGTAGAACCTATGGACAATTACTCAAGAGGGGGGGGGGTGAATTGAGTATTGCAACAACAATGAATCTTTTTGTGAAAGTTAAAGACAATATACAAAAGTGTTATTGTACTAGTATTTTTCCGAGAGCTTAACTCAATTGCTAAGCATTTATAAGGAGCTTTTACTTTCCAATAGACACCAACTCAAATAAATTGATCAAGCTTTTCACCAATCGGACTTAAGCTATTCCTTAAGTACTTACGAAGCTACTTTTCGATCACAATTTATTTGCTCAAAGGTAAAAGACAATAATATTGAAGAGATGAGTTTGGAGAGATGCAAACGCTATTTAGAGTGGTTCGGCACAATCCTTGTCCTACGTCCACTTTCTTTCTCAATCGCTATTGAGAAGTTCCACTATTGCCAAGCTTCAAGGTGCTCGCGCAAAACCTTTTACAATCCGAGTCCTTAGTTTCTAACACCTCACGGTATATGATCACCACTCGTATACTAACCCACTCCACTTAGAGATACCTTCTCTAAGATTTGCCTTGAGTACTTAGTATACTTCTTTGGTATCCTCACCGACTATAGTGTTTATAACTCTTGACTCAACCTTGGAGATCACACTCCAATTTACAAAGTGTTACAAGAAAACAATTCTCAAAGAATTGTTGAGATGAAATGAGTACTCTCTAGAAGAGTGTATGATTACAATTTTAGCACTATTGAACCAATTGATATTGCTCTCTCAAATTGTGTATTATAACACCTTAAAAAAATGTGTAGAATGAAAGAATATGAACAAGATAGTTTGCAAATACTCACTTGTGTGAAATAAGGCTTTAATCCATCTATTTATAGACTTCCCAAACCTTAGAAACGTTTGGGAGTTAATGGGATGGAGCCGTTTTGTTAAAACTAGCTGTTTTTTTATGTTTTTGAATCATTTGCATCGATGCATAACACATTTTGCATCGATGCAAATGTGTCTTTGAAGCTGAAATTTATATTTTCAGCTAGGTTGCATCGATGCAAACCTTAAAGAATGGTTTAAAATCACTTCAAAATACTTAGGATTGATCTCAAACTTTGTTGGAGTCAATTCCTATGCTTTTGTACCTTTGAAAACAAGTTTTTAAACCATTTGGCTAGCATTGAATTGCAAGATGTGCATCAAAACATTTTGTGAGTGTGTGTTGAGAGATTTAGCAATTGGTTCTTAACAAGAAGTTACCTAAGTCCTAAGACACTATACTTGTCTTCAAATATTCTGGACTTGAGTTTCTTGTTGTTGTTGTGTTGCTTTCAACTCTTCATTCCTCAACGTTGAATGTTGGTTGATCTTTCAACATGCTTGTTCATTCAAGTAGTTTGTTGGTTTGTCTTTCATGTCGTTTGTTGGTTTGTCATTCATCAAAACCTACGAATACAAACTTCGCATACAAGCAACATGATTTACAATTTCCCCCTTTTTGATAATGACAAACCAATTTTGAGGATATGCATTTATAAATGATTTTGAAAGCAACAGTAATGCACTTTGTTTTATAGAAAGCTTTGGAGAAGACTTCACAAAAAAATTTTGCAGGAGTTCCCCCTAAATATGTGCATTTGTTCCCTTAAAGGGCGTTTTTCAAAGAAAACGATTTAGATATCAAAAGTTTTTTTCTTAGCGGAAGTCTTTTTGAAATCATTGTTTCGCAAACTTATTTCTTCTTTTTAAATTCTCAAACTTCTTCTTTTTCAAAAGTTCAAAACTTCAAATATCCTCAAACTTTTCTTCCCCCTTTTGACATTATCAAAAAGAAAGGAGTTTGAAATGTGTCATAGAAGCATGCATAAAACAATGAATTTTTTTAAGTTCAATATCTCTATTAATCTTAAGGATGAGATATTCCCCCTTTCAAAAAGAATTTGATTTCCTCTTTTTATATATAACAAGCATGCATAATTCCCCCTAAAGAAGTGAAATATATTAAAGCATGCACATTAACTTAAAATAGGGGTACCAAGCCTATTTTGAGTTATTCACCAAATAAGCATACAAGCATTAATCATTAAACAAAATTATGAAGGAAATATCAATTAAACCATTATAGACTTCAATTTGTTGATCCTCCATTGTTTATAATCTTCAAATTTTTTCAATCTACCTCAAGATCAACTCATAAACCTACAAAACAATGGCTAATTGGATATCTCCAATGCTTAAGTTAGTAAGAGATACAAAAATAGTAATATAAATGCAATGAATTCAAACAAATCATATTAGATTTTGTAGAACCTATGCACAATTACTCAAGAGGGGGGTGAATTGAGTATTGCAACAACAATGAATCTTTTTGCGAAAGTTAAAGACAATATACAAAAGTGTTATTGTATTAGTTCGCATACAAGCAACATGATTTACAGTAAGCTATTACGAAAGGATCATTACCTTCGTGCTGGGCCAGCGCCGCTCCTACTGAACTCGAACTCAATATCTTTCTGCAACAGTCTGGATAAAGGTAATGCTACCTTACTGAAGTCCTTAATGAATCTCCTGTAAAAACCTGCATGGCCAAGGAACGAACGGACTTCCCTCACAGAGGAGGGGTAAGGTAAACTAGAAATGACATCCACCTTTGCTGGATCTACAGAAATACCAGTTTTAGAGACAACGTGTCCTAGAACAATTCCTTGTTCTACCATAAAATGACATTTTTCAAAATTCAATACAAGGTTTGAACTAACACACCTGTCTAATACTCTAGTTAAACTATCCAAGCAAAGGTCAAATGAATCACCATATATGCTAAAATCATCCATAAATACTTCCATACAGTTCTCAATAAGATCTGAAAATATACTCATCATGCATCTTTGGAAAGTTGCTGGTGCATTACATAAGTCAAAAGGCATCCTCTTATATGCATACGTTCCAAAGGGACATGTAAAAGTAGTCTTCTCCTAATCTTCAGGAGCTATATGAATTTGAAAATAATATGTATAACCATCTAAAAAGCAGTAATGGGATTTACCTGACAGGCGATCAAGCATCTGATCAATAAATGGCAAGGGGTAGTGATCCTTGCGAGTAGCTTGGTTGAGAAGCCTATAGTCAATGCAAACCCTCCATGAATTCTGCACTCTAGTTGTCAGGAGCTCTCCATGCTCATTCTTTATTGTTGTGACTCCAGACTTCTTGGGCACCACTTGTACTGGACTGACCCATTCGTTATCTGAGATGGGGTAAATGATATCAGCTTTAAGTAGCCTGATCACTTCTTTCTTGACAACTTCTAAGATGGTGGGATTCAATCTTCTTTGGGGTTGACGGACGGGTATTGATTCCTCTTCTAAATAAATTCTGTGCTCACAAACTTTAGGGCTGATGCCTACTATATCCACCAAGCTCCATCCAATCGCTTTCTTATGTTTTCTCAGCACACTAAGCAGTTGCTCCTCCTGTAGTGAAGTGAGTTCCCTTGCAATGATAACTGGGAACTTCTGATTGTCCTCAAGGTAAGCATACTTGAGGTGTGGAGGAAGGGGCTTCAATTCTAATTTCTGCTCTTGGCTGGGCTCTGGATCATCCGGGGCTAGTGGTAATGGTAAAGTGTCTTCATTATGTTCAGATGGTGTCCCCACACTTGGACCTTGTTCCATGTGCTTCTCTTCTACTTCTTCTTGGTGAACTTTAGCCATAGTTTCATCAATGATGTCACACTGGAAGATAAAATGATCTTCCGGAGGGTGCTTCATAGCCTCATTTAAACTGAAACTTACTGTTCTGGCATCTATTTCAAAGGAGTAAGTTTCTGAGAATGCATCCAGCTTGAACTTCAAAGTTTTCAGGAATGGTCTTCCAAGCATGATTGATGATGGTCTTCCTGAGTCATTAGGGGGCATTTCCAGGATATAGAAGTCAATGGGGAATGTGAGCCCCTTAATGTTCACTAATACATCTTCAGCAATTCCAACTATTGTAATAATGCTTTTATCTGCTAACACAAAATGAGCTGCCGACCTTTTTAAGGGAGGGAGTCTTAAAGTATCATATATAGACAATGGCATTATACTAACACATGCTCCTAAATCGCACATGCAATCAGAAAATTTTATACCTCCAATGGTACAGTTTACCATACATGGACCTGGATCACTACATTTTTCAGGTATACCTCCCATTAAAGCAGATATAGAACTACCTAAAAGAATAGTTTCTAGTTCATTAATTTTATCTTTATGTATGCATAAATCTTTCAGAAACTTTGCATATTTAGGTACTTGCTGAATAACATAAAAAAGGGGAACAGTTACCTCAACCTTTTTGAAAATTTCTACCATTTTGGGATCAAGTTCCGTCTGCTTTCTGGATTTCCTTGCAAGGTGTGGGAATGGGATAGGGATGGCGCCACTTGCAGCTTCTGCATCCTTTGGTGCTCCATTCCTTGGCTGAGCTACTTCTTCTTCAACCTTGTCTTGTACTTCATTTTCCTCTTCAGCATCTTCCATTTCAGCATCTTCCACTTCCATTGAGTCTTCAATTGGGGCGTGTTTTATTAGGCTTGGCTCCTCCTGATTCCTCTCTGGCAGTGTAGTTCTGGACCTTAAAGTGATGGCATTGATGCCACCCTTGGGGTTAGGTAAGGGTTGAGAAGGAATTCCACTGGAGCTTAAATGTTAGTTAGTAGAAGTAGGTAATGAATCTATCCGGGCGGCGAGAGCTTGTAAAGTGGCATTCAAACCATTCAGAGTATAGTTCAGTGTAGTCTGCATGTCTTGTTGTCCTTGTGCAAGAGAACGAAGCATCTCGTCATTTGATGAGGAAGTAGGATAAGTGATCTGTGGGACTTGTTATTGGTTATGCTGGGGTCCTTGTGACTATCTTAGGTGAGGAGCTCTGTAAGGTTGGTTCTGATTCTGCTGTCGTTATTATTCCACCTCTGATTTCCTTGGTTGTTTCTACCTCCTCTATTGTAGTTGTCCCTCCAGCCATGGTTAGAATTATCTCTCCAACCTTGGTTGGAGTTGTCCTGCCATCCTTGGTTGTAGTTCCCACCTTAGTTGTAGTTGCCGCCTTGTTGATTGTATCCTTGATTCGGGCGGTCATAGAAGTTATGAGTAGCTGCCACAGTATTATCTTCTTGTTGGAGCTGAGGGCATTCATCAGTATAATGACTATAATCAACATATATTTCGCATACTCTTTGTGGAACTAGCTGTTGGTTTTGTTGTGGTGTGGAAGGCTGAGCTTGTTGTTGTTGGTTCAACTGCATTTGCTTCAGTAGGTTGGTCATTTCACATATACTCTGTGTAAGAGCAGAAGTATCAGTGCTAGAAGAAACTTCTACAACATCTTTTGAGTGGCTATTCCTGTGCCTGTGATTCCTAGTAGACTCAGCTAAGTCGGTGATCAGTTGCCATGCTTCATCTGCAGTCTTGTACTTTTTCAGAGAACCATTACTAGCACCATCTAGTGTAGTTTTATCCTGAGACTTCATGCCTTGAGTGAAATAGCTGATTAACACTAGCCTGTCATTCATGTGATGGGGGAATGTATCCAGAAGGTTCTTAAAATGCTCCCAGTACTCATAAAGAGTTTCTGATTCTCCTTGAACAATGCAGGAGATCTCTTTCCTCAGTCTATCTGTAACCTCAGCTGGAAAGTATTTTTCCAGGCATTCTCTCCTGAGCGTATCCCAGTTGGTAACAGTCGCTTTAGGTTTGGAGTAGTACTACTCCCTTGCCTTTCCCTCAAGAGAAAACGGGAAGGCGGTTAACAGAATAGAAGTTTCATTCGCACCGTGACGCCTAATAGTAGAACAGGTAGTCTGAAAATCTCTTAGGTGCTTGATAGGCTCCTGAGCAGGTAAGCCATGAAACTTGGGCATCAAGTTGATTAATGCAGTCTTCAGCTCAAAATCTACAGCCAGAGTTGGGTGATGCACTTGATATGGCTGCAGTGTAAAATCTGGGGCTCCAGCTTCCTGGAGAGTAATCTTCCTAGGTGCTGCCATGCTATCTGCACGTGAATAAACTGAATCAGTAGTAAAGGAGCTTATTTCGCTCTTAGATGGCGGTTTAAATTTGCCCTCAGATGAGACTGGTGAATCGATAACAATCACTTCACCACCCTCAGAGGCTAACCGACGTCGAGCTCGCCTAATACGTGAAATAGTTCTTTCAATTTCAGGATCAAATGTGGCTAAGCTCGGATCAGACAGTGAACGCGTCATTCAAGGAAAGAAACATATAGCTCATGGTAAATAAATAAAAATAAAATATGTAAATAAAAATAAAAATATGTACACTAATTAATAATTTAGCACACAATTGCAACTCCCCGGCAACGGCGCCAAAACCTGACGAGCTACAGAAGTTAGACCAATTAAGAGATTATAATATAATAGAATAGCGTTGCGGGTATAGCTCTTAACCAGCAAAAATTCGCCTCATCAATTTAGAAAGGTTGCCACAAAAAAGTTTAGAATAAAAATACTGAGTGTATGAATCTCAGGTCGTCTCCCAACGAGTTGCAAGGAAGGATGCTAATTTATTAATTAGGAGTTTCCAAGAGAGTTTGAGAGTTGAATAATGAGCAATTAAATAATTGTGAATTAAAGCAATAAAAACTAAGAATGATTATTAATATTCTAGATAAAAAGCCTTGACTGGGGGAATGATTAATTGGAAGTTCTATCCTTGTTGGGATCTCTTAAGTGTAGTATCAAAAAGGTTGTTGTTTTCACTTAGTTAACCCTTACTAAATAAGGGAAAGTCAAGTGATTGAGCTAACTCTTATTCGCAAATCCTAGTCCTCTCCCTTGGGAAGGTCTAGCATTAGTAAATACAGAACTAGCCAATAACTTCCAGTTTAATCAGCACTTAAGCCTTCCAACTCAAGTGTCTCATTTTAATCAACTCCTTTGTCAAGTATGGAATCTACTCCATTGACATGGATATAACGCTCATAGAAATATAAGAAGAAGACATAATAATTCAAAATAAAATAGGGATTGGAAATTAATTAAAAGTAAAAGTAATCCTTTGCCTTAACAATCCATGAAAATAATCCAATTATCACTTTAAACAAGAATTAAGAATATGGAATAAATAAATAAAAGAGTAAGTAAGGAAACAAACTATAATAGTATCTTCAACGGAGGTAATGACTCTTTAGTATCCAAAAAGCGAAAGCAATAAACTAGGAATGTAAAGGGAAACTAGAGGAAGAGTAATTCCCTCTAGATTCAGATCTAGAAACCTAAAAACTATCCTAATGAGAATATGTGATTGTGTATCTCCGTCTCCCCTGAGTCTCTGCATGTTTCCTGGCTTTATTCTGTGTTTCTGGGCCAAAAACTGAGTCAAAACGCGGGCCAAAATTGCCCCAGCATTTTCTGTTAATTTTGTAGATCGCGCAGGTCACGCGGACGCGTCAGTCACGCGTGCGCGTCATTTGGCGTCTTTCCTTGTCACGCGTACGCGTCGTCCATGCGTGCACGTCATTCGTGCAAACTCCAATCCACGCGTACGCGTCAGCCACGTACACGTGTCACCGCAATTTTCTCCATTCCGCGCGCTCGCGTAAGCCATGCGCGCGCGTCAGTGTTCGCTGGTCATCTCCTTAGTTTCTTGTGTTCCTTCTATTTCTGTAAGCTTCCTCTCCATTCTCTAAGCCATTCCTGCCTATAAAGCCTGAAACACTTAACACACGGATCATGGCATCGAATGGTATAAAGGAGAATTAAAATATACTAATTAAAGATATCTAGGAAGCAAGTTTTCGATCATAAAACAATACTAGGAAGGGATTATAAAATCATGCAAATCATATGAATAAGTGGGTAAAGGCTTGACAAAAACCACTCAATTAAACACAAGATAAACCATAAAATAGTGGTTTATCACGCATTCACTACCGAATCCGAGCTTAGCCCCATTTGATTCGGAAATTGAAAGAACTTTGCTTCATATTAGGCAAGCTCGGAGGCGGTTGGCCTTTGAGGAAGGTGAAAAAGTTTTTACCAATTCACCAACCATATCCGAGGTGAATTCCGAATCGTCATTCAAAGAAGGCACTAATTACTCTTCCGTTGATACTACTAATAGTTTTTCTTTTGATTTAGGTGTTGACGATATGGCCGCTCCAAGGAGAGTTACTCTCAAGGAAGCGGGTGCATCGGACTTTGTTCTCCAACCTCTTCATGTGCTTCATCCCAACTTGAATGCAAACTTTGAACTCAAGACCGCTCTCATCAATCTTTTACCAAAGTTCCATGGACTTCCCGCACAAGATCCAATTAGACACCTCAAGGTCTTTCATGGTGTCTGCTCGACCACTAGGCGGGAAGGATCTGATGAAGTGGCCATATGGTTGTTTGCCTTTCCTTTCTCTCTTGAGGGAAGAGCTAAGGAGTGGTTTTATACCTTACTTAGTGAATGTTGTCTCTGATTAGGACTTGCTTAAAAGAGAATTCCTTGATAAATTCATGCCCGTGGAAATGACGGACAAGCTAAGAAAGGAGATCTCATGTATTGTACAAGGCGAGATGGAAACCCTATATGAGTATTGGGAGTGGTTTCGCAAACTTCTTGACTCATGTCCGAACCACATGATTGACACCCAAGTATTGCTAAGCTATGTGTGCCAAGGCATGAGGGAACAAGATAAGAATCTATTGGATGCCTCAAGCAACGGTTCTTTGTCAAATTATAGGATAGCAGAGGAGGCATAGCAACTCATTACCGACTTGGACGAATCCACTCAACATGCTAGACGAAGAATCAACCAACCAAAGGCCGTGAATGAAGTCTCTTCTAGTGGTGAGACCGCTACCCTTACTAAGACCTTGTGTGAGATGACAAGTCTTCTAAAGCAACTCCAAGTGAATCAACAACAACCTCCACCATCTCCTCAACACCAACAAAGCCAACAATTGGTCCCTCAAAAAGTATGCGGTATTTGTTCATGCTACTCCCACTACACGGATGAATGTCCGAGTCTCTAAGAAGATAACACTCTAGCGGCTACCCATAACTTCTATGATCGCTCCTTCTATGAACGCCCTAATCAAGGATACCATTCACAAGGGAGCAATTTCAACCAAGGGTACCCCCAACAAGGAGGCAATTATAACCAAGGGAGTAACAACTCTAATCAAGGTTGGAGGGATAACTCCAATCAAGGTTGGCGGGACAATTATCAACAAAGAGGTAGGGACAATGGAGGCAATCAAAGATGGAATACCATCAACCCACAAAACCGATACTCCCAAAACCCACCACCTCAATAACCAAACCAAGGAAGGAACTACCAAACCTACATACCACTTCATAGACAACTACCTCAACCCAACCAATCACAAGCACCACAAATCACATACCCTTCCCATTCTTCAAATTAAGATGAGACACTCCGATCCATACTCCAAGGGCAAAAAGAACTCCAAAATACACTCAACTCAAGTCTTAATGGTCTTACTTCCACCCTCCAAGCCCTCATTGCTCGTATGGAGCCACCTTCTACTTCTACTCCTCAAGCTCCAAACTCTAGTGTCATACCTTCTCAACCTCTACCGAACTCCAAGGGTGGCATCAATGCCGTAGCCTTGAGGTCCGGAACTCAATTGAAAGAAAAGAGCTCAAAGGCATCTAGTCCAATGATAGTTCCTCAGGAGGAGGATGTGGTGGAGGTAGAAGAAATAGAAGAGGAAGAGGAAGCACATGTGATAGTCGAAGATGAAGACCCTCAACCAAGGAGTGAAGTCCTTAGAAAGGAGCAAGTCTTAGAGGAAGTTACTCAACCAATCCCATTTCCTACATTGGCAAGAAAGGCTAAGAAGCGTGTAGAACTCGACCCAAAAATGGTGGAAATGTTCAAGAAAGTGGAGGTAACTATCCCTCTATTTGATGCTATACATCAAGTGCCTAAATATGCGAAATTTCTTAAGAACTTGTGTATAAACAAAGATAGAATCCATGAGTTAGAAATCATTCCGTTGGGGAGTTCTATTTCGGCTTTGATGGGAGCCATCCCGGAAAAGTGTGTTGATCCGGGCCCTTGTTTAGTCTCTTGTATCATTGATGGAGTCCAATTCATTGATTGTATGTGTGACCTTGGTGCATGCGTTAGCATTATGCCTCTTTCTGTTTATCATATATTGAAGCTCCCACCGTTGAAGCGGTCGACGGCTAGGTTTGTCTTGGCAGACAAGAGCATAATAACTGTGACGGGTATTGCGGAAGATGTGTTGGTCAACATAAAGGGTTTGGTATTTCCAATTGATTTTCATATCCTTGAGATGCCACCAAGTGAATCCGAAAGGACATCATCTATCCTACTTGGGAGGCCGTTTTTGAGGACCTCTAGATTCAAGTTGGATGCCTATTTGGGAACCTACTCATTTGAGATAGATGGGAGAGTTGTAAGTTTTAACTTAGAAGAAGCAATGAAGCACCCACTGGAGAACCATTCCATATTCCGGTGTGATTTAATTGACAATATTATGGCCGAAGTGCATTATGCAAAGCTAGATGAGAAACATGTGATTGAAGAAAGTAGTGAAGACCCAAGTGAAGAAGTTCAAGTGTCGAGTCAAGAGCAAAAGCTAGAGTTGAAGCCACTACCGCCCCACCTAAAGTATTTATACCTTGATGAAGCCCATAAGTTCCCGGTGATCGTGGCAAGGGAACTAAATCCTCAACAAGAGGAGAAGTTGCTATGTGTTTTGAGGAAGAATAAAAGGGCAATAGGGTGGAGCTTGGCGGATCTAGTGGGGATGAGCCTCCAAGTGTGTGAGCACCGGATCTTCTTGGAAGAAGGAGCTAGGCCCGTGTGACAACTTCAAAGACGATTGAAATCCTACCATTTTAGAGGTTGTCAAGAAAGAGGTAACCCGGTTACTCGAGGCGGACATCATATATCCTATTTCGGATAGTGAATGGGTGAGTCCCGTTCAAGTTGTGCCAAAGAAGTCTGGAGTAACCACCATCAAGAATGAAAGTGGAGAACTCATAGCTACACGGGTGCAAAACTCTTGGTGGGTATGCATTATATTGACTACCGAAGGTTGAACACAGCCACTAGAAAAGATCATTTTCCACTTCCGTTTATCGATCAAATGCTCGATCGATTATCCGGTAAATCTCATTATTGCTTTTTAGATGGCTATTTGGGGTACTTCCAAATACACATTGCTCTAGAGGACCAAGAAAAAACAACATTTACTTGCCCCTTTGGAACTTATGCCTATAAGCATATGTCATTCGGCTTATGCAATGCACCAGCAACTTTCCAAAGGTGCATGATGAGCATATTTGCGGACTTTCCTAATCAATAATTTTAGCACATTACAAGCCAAAAGCTGAAAACCATGAATGTCCCTATTTGGATCCTTGAATAGCTTAGGCTAGAGTGTGTGTGTCATTCAAATGTGAGAGAGCGCGGGAGGGAGCATTGGTTAAGGTAAAAGCATGTTATTGTTTTTGTTAAAAATATTGGGAAGTGGATACATACTCATGTGTTGACCAAATGTGTAGACCATATGCATTGATAAGAAAAAAAAGAAAAAAAGAAGAAAAAAAAGAAATAATGAAAAAAAAGAAGAGAGAAAAGAAATTCAAACGAAGCAAGAAAGAAAAAAAAGGGGGGACAAAATGCCCCAAAGTAAGACTTAAAGATAAATCAATGCATATGTATAATGATCAAAAGTAAATGCATGAGTATGTGAAAAAGTGAGGAACGGGTAGTTAGGTTAGTACATAATTTTATAGGATTTATATAGGTTAGGTGGGGAGCTTAAGTTAATCAAAGGATTCAATTTTTAGCCCACTTAGCCAAATATATAACCCTACCTTAACCCTAACCCATTACAACCTAAGAAAAGACCTCATGATATATGTATGCATGCATAGGACAATTGTTGATTGATTAGAGGAAGAACAAACTTTGGAAGAGCATGAAGTAGAGGAGGATTGAGTGATCAACCCTATACACCGAGCGAATAGAGTGCAAACACTTCCGGTGAGGGGTTCGAAGCTCAATTCCTTGTTTCCGGCTCTCGCGAGCGTTCTTCATGCAAGTTGTGCACATTTCACTTTGATGATTAAAATTGGTAGAGTTCATGCATTGCCATCGTCTTGCCCTTTGTACCTATATATATGTTCTAGGAAGATTGAATTGCTTTTGACCAAGTAGATAGTGGCATACAACCTAGTTGCATTCATGTAGGTAGATTGCATCCCATGAGTCTCATTCTCTTGTGATCCTTTGATCTTTTGCTTTCCCTTAGCATGAGGACATGCTATAGCTTAAGTGTGGGGAGGTTGATAAACCCCGTTTTCAGGGTTTATCATGTATAGATTTTGAGGGTTTTATCAATGATCTTCCACACTTTTTCATACAAAAATGCATGATTTTGTGCTTCATTCCCAACTCTACTTCATAGATGAAAACATGCTTCTTTTGCATTAGAATTGATATATTGTAACCTCCATCTATTACCATTCGATGCCGTGATCCGTTTGTTAAGTGATTTCAGAAGTTATAAGGCAAAAATGGCTAAGAGGGATGAAGGAAGCATGTATGAATGAAAGGAGCATGGAAAAAATTAGAGTTTTGGAATTTGGGCATGGGCGCGCACGCGCACCGTACGCGTACGCGTGGATGTGCACCCTCAGAGCCAGCGCGATAGAGCCGAGACGAGAAGCCGGCGCGCTTATATAGCTGGGCCATAAATCCTTGGACGCGTGTGTGCACTGTACGCCTGCGCGTAGGTCGCGAAAAACCCCAAGGACACGTACGCGTACTGTGCGCGTACGCACCGATGGGCGCACGTGATTTTTTAAGAAGAAAACGTGACCAGCGATTTCAGGCAGTTGTAGGCCCTGTTTTGGGGCAGAATTTTGGAGGGAAAAGCATAAGAAGACCAAGGATTAGGGGGGTTGAGACAATTAGGCATAATTCTAGATATTTTTGGGTAGCTAGTTACATTTTGCTTTTAGAGAGAGAAACTCTAACTTCTCTCTAGGATTTTACTCTTTCTATTGCAATTCTCCTTTGACTTCTTGGTGAGATCCATTGCTAATTTACTTTTACTTTGATACAAGTTGTAGATCTAATCTTCTTCTACTCTTAATTAGTGTTCTTTTGATTCAATCACTTGGATCTAGATTTGTGACCTTGTTACTTTGAATTTTGCTTAATGAATTGAGGAGTCTCATTCAATTGCTTGATTGTTGATGATTGCTTGAATTAGATAGCTTTAATTCAATTCTTTTCTCTCAATTTCATCATGTCTTCTATGATTGCCTACCAATTATTTGAGAAAATGATAACCCTAGCTATGGAGTAGATTTCTCTTACTTGGCTTAGGGGTTGAGTTATTGGAGACACTTGAGTAGTGGATATCAATTATTGATTAGGAATTGAGAATTGCTAATTGACTTGGAGTGCACTAAAGCTAGACTTTCCTAGGGTGAGACTAGGACTTGTGACTCAAGTTAGTTACTTTCACTTGACTTTCCTCCATTATTAGGGGGTTAACTAAGTGAAGTAATAATAAACTCTTATCACAATTGAAGGAAACTACAATGATGGAACTTCCATTACTCACCCTTGGCCAAGGCCTTTATTCCAATTAATTGTTGTACACCTTTGCTAGTTTGAATTCTTGCGTCAACTCTCAAAATCACAAAAAACTTCCTAATTAATAATGTGCATTCTAAGGCAATTCATAGGGAGGACGACCCGGGATTAACACTCTCGGTCATAGATTTTAGAATTGTTTGATGTGATATTTGTGTGTCGGTTAGACTATACTCACGATCGGACTCATTGCTAATTTCTATACCGGCATAAGAATTTTCGTCCATCAACCATCATTAGAAAAGTTTTAAAGAAAACACCTTATGAGTTTTGGAAAGGAATACCTCCCAATCTTAAGTATTTTTATATTATTGGATGCAAATGTTTTGTATTGAATACTAAAGACAATCTTAAAAAATTTTATCCAAAATCTTATGAGGGTATCTTTGTTGGTTACTCAACCTCTAATAAAGCATATAGAGTTTATCTCAAATAACATCGGAGCATAGAGGAGTTCATACATGTCTCATTTTGTGATACTAACACCATTTCAAGTACCGTTGTAGAAGATGCTGCAGGAAATATAGATGATTCAAATTCACAAAAGGATCAAGGAAGGGATAAATCGGTCCCTTCTGTGGAAAATGTTAGCTCTAACTCTGCTAATCAAAATTGATGAGACAATTCTATTTTGCTTTCCACAGAAGTTGGAGATTCTGTAAATGTGAACACTGCATAACAAAATCAAGACCAAACTGAAATTTCTTTACAAAGGCCCAGAGAATGGAAGTTCTTGAAGAATTATCCACATGAATTCATCATTGGAGATCCATCCCAAGGAGTCACCGCTAGATCCTCAAGTAGAAAGAGAGCCGAAATCAATAACTTTGCTCTCTTATCTCAAATAGAGCCTCAAATGTGAAGGACGATCTTGAAGATCTATCGTGGGTTAAAGCAATGGAAGAAGCGTTGCTCCAATTCAAAAAGAATGAGGTTTGGACTTGATGAGCGGATAATTTATACGCTTTTTGGCATTATTTTTAGTATGTTTTTAGTATATTTTAATTAGTTTTTATTATATTTTTATTTGTTTTATTCAAAAATCATACTTCTGAACTTTACTATGAGTTTGTGTAAAAAATCAGATTCAGAGGCTGAAAAAGGACTGCAGATGCTATTGGATTCTAACCTCCCTGCACTCAAAGTGGATTTTCTGGAGCTACAGAAGCCTAATTGGCAAGCTCTCAATTGAGTTGGAAAGTAGACATCCTGGGCTTTCCAGCAACATATAATAGTCTATACTTTGCCCGAGATTTGATGGCCCAAACAGGCGTTCTAAGTCAGCTCAAGAATTCTGGCGTTTAACGCCAGAACTGGCATAAAAACTGGAGCATATCTCTTAGCCTCATGATTCAGATAAGAGTCTTCGTGGTATAAGCTAGAATTATTGGCGGTCATTCCTGAGATCCAGAACGTCTAAACCTTGTCTGTGGTATTCTGAGTAGGATCTGGGAAAGGATGACTGTGACGAGCTTCAAACTAGCGAGTGTTGGGCGTAGTGACAGACGCAAAAGGATCAATGGATCCTATTCCGACATGATCGAGAACCGACAGATGATTAGCCATGCGGTGACAGCGCATTTGGAACATTTTCACTGAGAGGACGGGAAGTAGCCATTGACAACGGTGATGCCCAACTTAAATCTTGCCATGGAAGGAGCCTTGCGTGCATGAAGAAGAAGATAGTAGGAAAGCAGAGATTCAGAAGACAAAGCATCTCCAAAGCCTCAACCTGTTCTTCATTACTACATAACAAGTATTTATTTCATGTTCTTTTACTTTTTACAATTAAATATGAGAATTATTGATATCCTGACTAAGAGTTACAAGATAACCATAGCTTGCTTCAAGCCGACAATCTCCGTGGGATCGACCCTTACTCACGTAAGGTATTACTTGGACGACCCAGTGCACTTGCTGGTTAGTTGTGCGGAGTTGCAAAAGTGTGATTGTAATTTCGTGCACCAAGTTTTTGGCACCGGTGCCGGGGATTGTTCGAGTTTGGACAACTGACGGTTTATGTTGTTGCTTAGATTAGGAATAATTTATTTTTGTTGGTTTAGAGTCTTTTATTTGAGTTTAGTTTCATATTTTAAGTTTTGTGTCAATTGCATGCTTTTATTTTCTTTTAATTTTTCGAATTTGCATGTTCTTAGTTCTTTCTTGATCTTTAAAAATTCTAAGTTTGGTGTCTTCTTTGTGTTTTCCTTTAAATTTTTGAAAATTTGTGTTTGATTTTATAAAAATTTTAAGTTTGGTGTTTTTGTGCTTTTATTCACTTAAAAATTTTTCAAAAATTTGTTCTTGGTGTTCATCTTGATCTTCAAAGTGTTCTTGGTGTTCATCTTGACATTCAAAGTTTTCTTGTTTGTTCTCTTTGTTTTGATCTAAAATTTCTAAGTTTAGTGTCATTTTATTGTTTTTCTCTTTCCTCATTAAAATTCAAAAA
>NC_029794.2:22829333-22831892 GCF_000816755.2 Arachis ipaensis | reverse complement strand
AAGTTTTCTTGTTTGTTCTCTTTGTTTTGATCTAAAATTTCTAAGTTTAGTGTCATTTTATTGTTTTTCTCTTTCCTCATTAAAATTCAAAAATCAAAAAAATATCTTTTCCTTATTTTACTCATAAATTTCGAAATTTTGTATTAAATTAGTCAAAGATTTTCAAAATCATATCTTTTTTTTAGTCAAGTCAAAATTCTAATTTAAAAAATTGATCTTTTCAAATCTTTTTCAAAAATCAAATCTTTTTAATTTCTTCAATCATATCTTTTCAATCATATATTTTTTTAATTTGCAATCATATCTTCTCAATCATATCTTTTTCAAAATAATTTTCAATCATATATTTTTTATTGCTAATTTCCAAAATCTTTTTAATTAATTAATTAATTTAGTCTTCAATTTGCTTTTATTTTATTTTCTTTTTTTTCAAAATTTTATTTTATTTTATTTTCCATTTATTTTATTTTATTCTATTTTAATTTCGGTCACTTTTAATTAAATAAATAAAAAATAAAAATATAATTTATCTGCAATTCATATCAATTTTCTTTTCTCCATGATAGACATAAGTGGAAGTGGACAGTCCAGAAGGACTCTGGGGTCATATGCTAACCCCATTATAGCTGCATATGGGAGTAGCATCTGTATACCTCCCATCAAAGCAAGCAGTTTTGAGCTAAATCCTCAGCTCATTATCATGGTGCAGCAAAATTGCCAGTATTCTGGTCTTCCACAGGAAGAACCTACTGAGTTTCTGACACAGTTCTTACAAATTGCTGACACAGTACGTGATAAAGAAGTGGATCAGGATGTCTACAGATTACTACTATTTCCATTTGCTGTAAAAGATCAAGCTAAGAGGTGGTTAAATAACCAACCCACAGCAAGCATAAAAACATAGAGACAGTTAACAGACAAATTTCTGAATCAATTCTACCCTCCAAAAAGGATGACACAGCTAAGGCTGGACATCCAAGGCTTTAAATAAGAGGATTATGAATCCCTTTATAATGCCTGGGAGAGGTACAGAGGGATGCTACGGAAATGCCCCTCTGAAATATTTTCAGAGTGGGTACAGTTAGACATCTTCTACTATGGGCTTACAGAAAAAGCTCAGATGTCTCTAGAAAGAAAGGAACAACTGACAGAGGATGACCAAACCACTGCCCAAAATCCCTTTGAGGACAGCAAGAACCCAGAGAGGAATAATTCTGGCATTCAAACGCCAGAAAAGAGTGAAAGACTGGCGTTAAACGCTCAGTGGATGCCCAATCCTGGCGTTCAAACGCCAATGAGGGATCAGACACCTGCAAGTGCTGATAGTAACCCCTCTAAGAAGGCTTCTCCAACCACCTCTGTAGGGACTAAACCTGCAGCAACTAAGGTTGAAGAATATAAAACCAAGATGCTTTACCCTCAGAAACTCCGCCAAGTGGAGCAGGATAAACAATTTGCCCACTTTGCAGACTATCTCAGGACTCTTGAGATAAAGATCCCATTTGCAGAGGCACTTGAGCAAATATCCTCTTATGCTAAGTTCATGAAAGAGATCTTAAGTCATAAGAAGGATTAGAGAGAAACTGAAAAAGTGTTTCTCACTGAAGAATGCAGTGCAGTCATTCTGAAAAGCTTACCAGAGAAGCTTCAAGATCCAGAGAGCTCTATGATACCATGCACATTAGAGGGTACTTGTACTAAGACAGCTCTGTGTGACCTTGGAGCAAGTATCAACCTAATACCTGCATCCACTATCAGAAAGCTTGGCTTGACTGAAGAGGTCAAACCAAATCAGATATGTCTTCAACTTGCTGATGGCTCCATTAAATATCCATCAGGCATCATTGAGGACATGATTGTTAAGGTTGAGCCATTTGCCTTTCCCACTGACTTTGTAATGCTGGAAATGGAGGAGCACAAGAGTGCAACTCTCATTCTAGGAAGACCTTTCCTAGCAACTGGATGAACTCTTATTGATGTACAAAAAGGGGAAGTGACCCTGAGAGTCAATGAGGATGAGTTCAAGTTAAATGCTGTCAAAGCTATGCAGCATCCAGACACATCAAATGACTGCATGAGCATTGATATTATTGACTCTTTGGTGGAAGAGATCAATACGACTGAGAGTCTTGAATCAGAGCTAGAGAACATCTTTAAAGATGTTCAGCCTGATTTGGAGGAACCAGAGGAAATAAAAGAACCTCTAAAAATCCCTCAGGAAGAGGAGAAACATCCTAAACCAGAGCTCAAACCACTACCACCATCCCTAAAATATGCATTTCTGGGAGAGGGTGACACTTTTCCAGTGATCATAAGCTTTGCTTTAAATCCACAGGAAGAGAAAGCACTAATTCAAGTGCTAAAAACACACAAGACAGCTCTTGGGTGGTACATAAGTGATCTTAAGGGCATTAGCCCAGCAAGATGCATGCACAAGATCCTATTGGAGGATGATGCAGAGGTTGGGACTATTTCTGATAGCCCCTGGGTGAGCCCTGTCCAAGTTGTCCCCAAGAAGGGAGGCATGACAGTGGTTCATAATGAAAAGAATGAAAAGAA
>NC_029794.2:22813810-22827292 GCF_000816755.2 Arachis ipaensis | reverse complement strand
ATTTTCCTTTACCATTCATAGACCAGATGCTAGAGAGACTAGCAGGCCATGAATACTATTGCTTTTTGGATGGCTATTCAGGTTACAACCAAATTGCAGTGGATCCTCAAGACCAAGAGAAAACAGCATTCACATGTCCATCTGGAGTATTTACTTACAGAAGAATGCCTTTTGGTCTGTGCAATGCACCTGCAACCTTTCAGAGGTGCATGCTCTCTAGCTTCTCTAATATGGTAGAGAAGTTCCTAGAAGTCTTCATGAATGACTTCTCAGTATTTGAAGACTCATTCAGCTCCTGTCTTGATCATCTAGCACTTGTCCTGAAAAGGTGCTAAGAGACTAACCTGGTCTTAAACTGGGAAAAATGTCACTTTATGGTGACTGAAGAAATTGTCCTTGGGCAAAAAATTTCAAGCAAGGGGATAGAGGTGGATCAAGCAAGGGTAGAGGTAATTGAGAAATTACCACCACCTGCCAATGTTAAGGCAATCAGAAGCTTTCTAGGGCATGCAGGATTCTATAGGAGGTTCATAAAGGATTTTTCAAAAATTGCAAAACCTCTAAGCAACCTGCTAGCTGCTGACACGCCATTTGTGTTTGACACAGAGTGTCTGCAGGCGTTTGAGACCTTGAAAGCTAAGCTGGTCACAACACCAGTCATCTCTGCACCTGACTGGACATTACCATTTGAATTAATGTGTGATGCCAGTGACCATTCCATTGGTGCAGTTTTGGGACAAAGGCATAACAAGCTTCTGCACGTCATTTACTATGCCAGTCATGTTCTAAATGACGCACAGAAGAATTACACAACCACAGAAAAGGAGTTACTTGCAGTGGTTTATGCCATTGACAAGTTTAGATCCTATTTAGTAGGTTCAAAAGTGATTGTGTATACTGACCATGCTGCTTTTAAATATCTACTCACAAAGCAGGATTCAAAACCCAGGCTCATAAGATGGGTGTTGCTTTTGCAAGAGTTTGATATAGAAATAAGAGACAGAAAAGGGACAGAAAACCAGGTAGCTGATCACCTGTCCCGGATAGAACCAGTAGCTGGGGCGTCCCTCCCTTCTATTGAGATCTCTGAAACCTTTCCAGATGAGCAATTCTTTGCCATTCAGGAAGCACCATGGTTTGCAGACATTACAAATTATAAAGCTGTGAGGTTCATACCCCAGGAGTACAGCAGGGTGCAAAAGAAAAAACTAATTTCTGATACAAAGTACTACTTATGGGATGAACCATATCTCTTTAAGAGATGCGCAGACGGAATGATCCGCAGATGCGTCCCTAGAGAGGAGGCACAGAAGATCCTGTGGCATTGCTATGGATCACAGTATGGAGGACATTTCGGAAGTGAGCGAACAGCCACTAAAGTCCTCCAATGTGGCTTCTATTGGCCTACTCTCTATAGAGATGTCCGAGAGTTTATGCGTAACTGTGACAGTTGCCAAAGAGCTAGTAACTTGCCTCATGGTTATGCCATGCCTCAACAAGGGATCTTAAAGATTGAGTTGTTTGATATATGGGGTATTGACTTCATGGGTCCTTTCCCACCATCATACTCAAACACTTACATTCTGGTGGCAGTAGACTACGTATCTAAATGGGTGGAGGCAATTGCCACACCCACTAATGATACCAAGACTATGCTGAAGTTCCTCCAGAAACATATTTTCAGCAGATTTGGTGTTCCCAAAGTACTAATCAGTGATGGGGGCACCCATTTCTGTAATAAACAGCTTTACTCTGCTATGGTTCGATATGGAATTAGCCACAAAGTAGCAACTCTGTATCATCCACAGACAAATGGGCAGGCTGAAGTCTCTAATAGAGAACTAAAGAGAATCCTGGAACGGACTATAATTGCCCGTAGAAAGGATTGGGCAAAGAGCTTGGATGATGCTCTGTGGGCATACAGAACAGCATTCAAGACTCCTATAGGAACCTCTCCATACCAGCTTGTGTATGGCAAGGCCTGTCATCTGCCCGTGGAACTGGAACATAAAGCCTACTAGGCAACCAGGTTCCTAAACTGGATGCTAAGTTAGCTGGTGAGAAAAGATTGCTCCAACTAAATGAGCTAGAGGAGTTCAGACTCAATGCTTTTGAAAATGCAAAAATTTATAAGGAAAAAGAAAAAAAGTGGCATGACAAGAAATTGTCATCCAGAGTCTTTGAGCCAGGACAAAAAGTTCTGCTGTTCAACTCTAGGCTTAGATTATTCCCTGGGAAATTAAAATCCCGGTGGAGGAGACCATATGTGATCACAGGAGTGTCACCATATGGTTATGTTGAGCTTCAAGATATTGATTCTGACAAAAAGTTCATTGTTAATGGACAGAGAATCAAACATTATCTTGAAAGCAATTTTGAGCAAGAATGCTCAAAACTGAGGCTTGAATGAAGCTCAGTAAAGGTCCAGCTAAAGACAATAAAGAAGTGCTTGCTGGGAGGCAACCCAGCCATTAGCAAGTTATCTGTTTTAATTAATACTTGTAGAAGTTTGATATACATTTTTCTTCAAAGGTTAATCACCAAAACTGAAGGAATTCACAGAGTTACAGAAGGATTCAGTGCAAAAAGCAGAGAAAAGGAGCTTGCTGACAAGAAAACGCCAGTAAAGGTGCCATTTTGGGCATTAAACGCCAGAATGGGTACCATTATGGGCGTTTAACGCCAGAATTGCAGCATCCTGGGCGTTCAGCAAAACGCCCAGTGATAAAGGGGTTTCTGGCATTTAACGCCAGCCAGGATACCTGGCTGGGCGTTAAACGCCCATAATAGCCAACAATTGGGCGTTAAACACCAGAATGGATAGGCGTTTAACGCCAGAAAGGCAGGGGGAGGAGATTTTGTTTCCAACTTCAAATTTTTTCAATTTTTCATGTTTTGATTCATACTTTTCTGCATAAACGTGTTTCAAACTTTCATCATTCACCCTCAATTTTTAAAAATTCAAACATTTTCTAAATCTCTTTTCAATTTTCTTTCAAATCCTTCCCAAATCTTCTTCAAAAACTCAATTATCTTCTTAATTTCTTTCCAAATCTTTTTCAACTCATCATATCATCTCTTAATTCTTAGATGCATAACCAAATTTTCAGATTTAACATCTTTATATCTTTTTCAATTACAAATCTCATCTTTTTCATATCATGATTTTATTTTCTTCCATCAATCATATCTCTATGTCATATCTCTTTTAAATTTTTCGAAATCCCTCCCCTCCTCCTATAAATATACATTCGGCCATCTCCTCCTTTCCACCATTCGAATTTGCCTCTTCTCCTCTCTCTCCCCTTTCCTTTCTTTTGCTTGAGGGCAAGCAAACCTCTAAGTTTGGTGTATTTTTCCGTGATCACTGAGCTAAGACTCATCAAGATCATGGCACCTAAGGGAAAACAAACCAAATCAAGAGGCAAGAAAGAGAATACTCCAAAGAGTCTTTGGAATCAAGAGAGGTTCCTAACCAAAGAACATGCAGACCATTACCACAAAATAATGGGTCTGAGGTCAGTGATCCCGGAAGTTAAATTCAATCTGAAAGAAGATGAATATTCGGAGATCCAAGAGTAAATTCGAAACAGAGGATGGGAAATTCTAGCTAATCCTGAAACAAAGGTTGGAAGAAACATGGTTCAGGAATTCTTCTCAAATCTGTGGCTAACAGATAAGTAGAGAATAACTGGAACTGCCTTTTATACCTACCGAACCATGGTCAGAGGGAGGCTTATTTACTTCCATCTGGACAAAATAAGAGAGGTCTTCAAATTGCCTCAACTACAAGATGACCCAGAATCCTTTAATAGGAGAATGGTGAAAGTAGATAAGGGGTTGGATCAAGTTCTACAAGACATATGCCTCCCTGGAACTAAGTGGATAACCAATTCAAAAGGCGTCCCAAACCAACTTAAGAGGGGAGTAATCAAACACCCAATCACCAAGAAGTCAATGGAAGGACAAGTTCAAGACAACTCCATAAAAAGGAGGGCGCAGGAGTTCCTCCTAGAAATTCCTGAAATTGACTACTGGACCCGCCTAGAAGCATCTGTTACCAAGCTGCAAGAAGCTATGGAACAACTTAAGGAAGAACAGCAGAATCAAAACTGCATGCTCTGCAAACTGCTGAAGGAACAGGAGAAGCAGGGGCGTGAGCTAAAGGAGCTGAAGCGCCAGAAGCTCTCCCTTGAAGGACCAAGCACCCCACAGATTGAGGGAGCATCCACTTCTCAAAATCAAGGTTGTTGAGTCCTAACTCTGTGATAACCTTTATTATTAAGAGTCTATTTTAAGAGTCATTTATTTTTCTATTTTTTATTTTCTGCCTTCTATTATTATTGGTTTGCTCCTATATTTATTTTTGAGCCTTATTGTCATTCCATGATTAATAAAATTTAAAGTTTATGTCTTAAAGCTATGAATGTCCCATGAATCCATCACCTTCTAAAAAAAGTGTTTTTAATTGAAAAAGAAAAAGAAGTACATGAATTTCAAATTTTAAAAACAGTTTAATTATTTTGATGTGGTGGCAATACTCTTGTTTTCTGAATGAATGCTTGAACAGTGCATATGTTTGAATTTGATGTTTATGAATATTAAAATTATTGGCTCTTGAAAGAATGATGGAAAAGGAGAAATATTATTGATAATCTGAAAAATCATAAAATTGATTCTTGAAGCAAGAAAAAGCAGTGAATAGAAAAAAAAGAGAGGATGATATGCGAAAAAAAAAAGCAAGCAGAAAAAGCCAATAGCCCTTTAAACCAAAAGGCAAGGGTAATAAAAAGGATCCAAGGCTTTGAGCATTAGTGGAAAGGAGGGCTCACAGGAATAAAATCCTGGCCTAAGCGGCTAAACCAAGCTGTCCCTAACCATGTGCTTGTGGCGTGAAGGTGTCAAGTGAAGACTTGAGACTGAGCGGTTAAAGTCGTGGTCCAAAAGCAAAAAGAGTGTGCTTAAGAGCTCTGAATACCTCTAATTGGGGACTCTAGCAAAGCTGAGTCACAATCTGAAAAGGTTCACCCAGTTATGTGTCTGTGGCATTTATGTATCCGGTGGTAATACTGGAAAACAAAATGCTTTGGGTCACGGCCAAGACTCATAAAGTAGCTGTGTTCAAGAATCAACATACTTAACTAGGAGAATCAATAACACTATCTGGATTCTGAGCTCCTATAGAAGCCAATCATTCTGAACTTCAAAGGATAAAGGGGGATGCCAAAACTGTTCAGAAGCAAAAAGCTAAAAGCCCCGCTCATATAATTAATACTGATCTTCATAGATGTTTTTGGAATTTATTGTATATTCTATTCTTTTTATCCTATATGATTTTCAATTGCTTGGGGACAAGCAACAATTTAAGTTTGGTGTTGTGATGAGCGGATAATTTATACGCTTTTTGGCATTATTTTTAGTATGTTTTTAGTATATTTTAATTAGTTTTTATTATATTTTTATTAGTTTTTATTTAAAATTCACTTTTCTGGACTTTACTATGAGTTTGTGTGTTTTTCTGTGATTTCAGGTATTTTCTGGCTGAAATTGAGGGACCTGAACAAAAATCTGATTCAGAGGCTGAAAAAGGACTGCAGATGCTATTGGATTCTGACCTCCCTACACTCAAAGTGGATTTTTTGGAGCTACAGAAGCCTAATTGGCGAGCTCTCAATTGCGTTGGAAAGTAGACATTCTGGGCTTTCCAGCAATATATAATAGTCCATGCTTTGTCTGAGATTTGATGGCCCAAACAGGCGTTCCAAGTCAGCTCAAGAATTCTGGCGTTTAACGCCAGAACTGGCATAAAAACTGGAGTTAAACGCCCAAACTGGCACAAAAGCTGGCGTTTAACTCCAAGAAAAGTCTCTACACATGAAAGCTTCAATGCTCAGCCCAAGCACACACTAAGTGGGCCCGGAGGTGGATTTTTACACTAAACACCCTAGCTTACTCATTTTCTGTAACCCTAGGTCACCAGTTTACTATAAAAACTACTTTTAGTGATTCATCTTGGACCTCATGACACTTTACACATTTCATATTGTATCTTCTACGACATGAGTCTCTAAACCCCATTGTTGGGGGTGAGGAGCTCTGCAGTTCTTCATGAATTAATGCAATTACTACTGTTTTCCATTCTATCACGCTTGCTTCTATTCTAAGATATTCATTCGCACTTTAACCTGATGAATGTGATGATCCGTGACACTCATCATCATTCTCACCTATGAACACGTGCCTGACAACCACCTCCGTTCTACCTTAGATTGAATGCATATCTCTTAGCCTCATGATTCAGATAAGAGTCTTCGTGGTATAAGCTAGAATATTGGCGGTCATTCCTGAGATCCGGAACGTCTAAACCTTGTCTGTGGTATTCTGAGTAGGATCTGGGAAGGGATGACTGTGACGAGCTTCAAACTAGCGAGTGTTGGGCGTAGTGACAGACGCAAAAGGATCAATGGATCCTATTCCGACATGATCGAGCACCGACAGATGATTAGCCGTGCGGTGACAGCGCATTTGGAACATTTTCACTGAGAGGATGGGAAGTAGCCATTGACAACGGTGATGCCCAACTTAGAGCTTGCCATGGAAGGAGCCTTGCGTGCATGAAGAAGAAGATAGTAGGAAAGCAGAGATTCAGAAGACAAAGCATCTCCAAAGCCTCAACCTGTTCTTCATTACTGCATAACAAGTATTTATTTCATGTTCTTTTACTTTTTACAATTAAATCTGAGAATTATTGATATCCTGACTAAGAGTTACAAGATAACCATAGCTTGCTTCAAGTCGACAATCTCCGTGGGATCGACCCTTACTCACGTAAGGTATTACTTGGACGACCTAGTGCACTTGCTGGTTAGTTGTGCGGAGTTGCAAAAGTGTGATTGTAATTTCGTGCACCAGGACTCTAATTCCTTACCCAAATGATAAGAAGGTAACTGGCACCAAATGGATCTTTAGAAATAAATTGGGTGAGGATGGTAGTGTGGTACGAAATAAAGCTAGATTAGTGACCCAAGGGTATGATCAAGAAGAGGGCATTGACTTTAATGATTCTTTTGCTCTGGTGGCTAGAATGGAAGTAGTAAGATTATTGCTTGCCTATGCGTCCCACAAAGGATTTAAACTCTTTCAAATGGATGTTAAGTGTGCCTTTTTAAATGGCCTATTGATAGAGAAGTACACATAGCTCAACCCCCCGATTTTGAAAATAATGAGTTTTCAAACCATGTTTTTAAACTTTCAAAAACTCTTTATGGTTTGAGACAAGCTCCAAGAGCTTGATATGAAAGGTTAAGTTCTTTGCTATTACAAAATGGTTTTCAAAGGGGTACTATAGATTCTACTCTCTTCATTAAAGAATCTAATGATCATTTCATACTTGTCCAAGTATATGTGGATGATATTGCATTTGGTTCGGCAAATGAAACCTTGTGTGAAGATTTTGAAAAACTAATGACTAGTGAGTTTGATATGAGTATGATGGGAGAACTCACATTCTTCCTTGGACTCCAAATCAAGCAAACTCCTAGTGGGATCTTTGTCCACCAAGGTAAATATGGTTTAAAAATTTGGTTTAGAAAACTCCAAACCAATGAATACACCAATGCATCCAAATACAAAACTTGACAAGGATGAAAATGGGAAAGATGTTGATAAAACTCGGTATAGAGGAATGATCGGATCACTCATGTATCTAACTTCCTCTAGACCGGACATTGTTCATTGTGTGGGTGTGTGTTCTAGACTTCAATCTCACCCTAAAGATTCACATCTTTTTGTTGTAAAACAGATCATTAGATATATCAAAGGTACATCTGATCTTAGTTTGTGGTATCAGAAAACTGATAAATTCTATATAGTTGGGTATTGTGATGCAGATTTTTGCTAGTGATCGCGTGGATAGAAGAAGCACTTCAGGGATTTGCTCCTTTCTTGGACAATCCTTGAAATTTTGGTCGAGTAAAAAGTAAGCTATTGTTGCTTTGTCAATAGCAAAGGCCGAATATATCTCAGCCCCCTCTTGTTGTTCTCAATTAATTTGGCTCAAAACTCAGCTTATCGATTATAAATTGCAAGTCAATAGCATCCCTTTACTTTGTGAAAACTTGAGTGCTATAAATATTTCAAAAAACCATGTTCTACACTTAAGAACTAAGCACATTGAAGTAAGATTTCACTCTATAAGAGAATATGTACAAAAGGGAAACTGTTGATATTCAATTCGTAAAATTGGAGGATCAATTGGCCGACATCTTTTCTAAACCTTTGTGTGAAGATAGGTTTTGTAAATTGAGAACTGCACTAGGAATGGTTGATGTTAAGTCTTTGAATTAATTATGCTTAAAATGATTTCTGGTTGTTTTTGTCTCTTAGGTTGCAGGGAGACAAAATTGGGTAGATGATGACTTCCTCTGTGTTCTTTGAGGCTCTAACGAAGCACTGAACATGTTTGTGGTCCCAAACTGGAGACAAATCCATGATGGCCTAGTATGTTTCTTTAACAACACCACTGGACCTATCTGAAAAAGGTTTTGTTTAATGAAATGGGTCTCCTACTAGTTTTGATCATAAACTCAAAAAGGGAGAATTTTTTATTTTATTTTACCTTAAGTCAATTTTGTCAGTTACATTTCAAATCATCCTGTCTAGTCACTTCAAAGATGATTTAAAATCCCTTGAATCCCGTTTTATTAGTTTAAATTTTCAAGAAAGTATCTTTTGCATTTAAGGCAGTTTTTCAATCAAGAAAACTTCTCATTTTTCCACTACTCCACACCATCATATTCTCTCACATCTTCACATTTTTTTCCTTTATGATGAGAAAGAAAGTGGCTGCTCATAGGAGCACAGGTTCTTATCACCCTCCTCGTAACCTTCCTCCTTCCAGGTCTCAGTCTCACACTCACATATTTATTCACTCACACTCCTCTTCTTCACATTTCTCTTAACAACCAGCTTCTATGGCAAGAACAAAGACTACCAATCCAAGGACCTCTTTTGCACCACAAGAGGTTGGTTCTTCTAGGGTGAAAGCAGGAACAGGAAAACGACCAATGACTGACGAAGAACGCCCGCCGTCTCCTCCTCTTCGCTCTTCCTCTCGTCCTTCTAGATGCTTTGCCTATCTAGTCGTCCTTCCAAAGGTACTAAGAGACCTACCCTTCAATCTGTCACAGAACCTCCTAATCTTGACTCTCTTGATTTCAAATCTCACTTTGGAAAACATTCCCATTCTCACTATGATCCTCTTAGATTTTCTTCATGCATGAACTTTGTGTTTCACAAAGAAGGTATTTCCAACCGCACTTTGTGTCCATCCTATGTCGTTGACTTAGATGCCCTGGCTGACAAGGGTATAGATTTTAAAGACATTTTTCATCTGTTAAAATGAGAAAACATCTTCAAAATTCGAAAGCCTATCCTAAATTGGTTAGGGAATTTTATGCAAACACGTTGTATCATGATGGAGACATTCACTCATATGTTAAGGGCTGACAAATTATTTTGAACAAAGAATCACTTAGTGATGCTCTTGATTATGAGGATATAGGGGTTAAAGCCTTTGTATATGGTAAATGGGACAATAATATGGGCATATCACATAAGGATGCTCTGGCTAACATATGTGAAAATTTTTCTCTCATGGATGCTATGACACCCACTCACAGAGTTTTAGGTCCTGTCCGAACCCAGCTTCACCGCATCATAATCCACATTATCCTGTCTTAAAGTGGCTCCTATCAAAGGGTTACCATCTGTGACACCTTGGTTCTTTATGCTATTCTCAATATCGCTCTTATCTCATTTGCATACCTCATGATGCGTCATATGATTGACTGTGTTACAAGTGATAAAAATGTCTCACTCCCATACGGAATATTTTTAACTTATGTCTTTGAGCATTTTCTGTTGATCTAAGCAATGAGGCTGTAGAGAACAAAAATTTATCACTTAAGGACGGTGGTACAGTGAAGCCAACCAAAGAAAAAAGCTCTAAGACCACTAAGGATCTAGTTATGGAAGAAATTGAAGATGAAAGCCTCCATCCTCCTTCAGTTACAGGCACCTCTAGCTCTCACAAATACTTGATCAATGAGGTAGTTAAAGATGTACTTCAGGAGTTTGTTAATATGACCAAGCAGATGGTCTCCAGCAAACAATCTCACAAACTTGTCCTCCAAAACGAGAAATTCTTGATAAAGTCTCAAGACAAAGTTGAAGTACTTTGGTGTGCAGAAATTGTGATTACACTTTGATTATGTAAAATTCGTTGCTCTTTCTTTCCCTGGTAATGGTGCCAAAAACATGATGCCAATACCATGGTTCACAACTTCGCACAACTAACCAGCAATTGCACTGGGTCGTCCAAGTAATACCTTACGTGAGTAAGGGTCGAATCCCACGGAGATTGTTGGTATGAAGCAAGCTATGGTACACTTTGAGTGAAGGGAGGTCAGAATCCAACAGCATCAGCAGTCCTTCTTCAACCTCTGAATCTGATTTTTTGCTCAAGTCCCTCAATTTCAGTCAGAAAATACCTGAAATCACAGAAAAATACACAAACTCATAGTAAAGTCCAGAAATGTGAATTTAACATAAAAACTAATGAAAACATCCCTAAAAGTAACTAGATTCTACTAAAAACATACTAAAAATAATGTCAAAAAGCGTATAAATTATCCGCTTATCACAACACCAAACTTAAATTGTTGCTTGTCCCCAAGCAACTGAAAATCAAATAGGATAAAAAGAAGAGAATATACTATAAATTCCAAACTACCAATGAAACATGGCTCCAATCATATGAGCGGGACTTATAGCTTTTTTGCCTCTTGAATAGTTTTGGCATCTCACTTTATCCATTGAGGTTCAGAATGATTGGCATCCATAGGAACTCAGAGTTCAGATAGTATTATTGACTCTCCTAGTTCAGTATGATGATTCTTGAACACAGCTTCTTTATGAGTCTTAGTCGTGGCCCTAGGCACTTTATTTTCCAGTATTACCACCGGATACATAAATGCCACAGACACATAATTGGGTGAACCTTTTCAGATTGTGACTCAGCTTCTCTAAACCATTTTGGGCGTTCAACGCCCATTTACTGGCCATTTCTGGCGTTGAACGCCAGAACCATGCTTGTTCTGGGCGTTCAGCGCCAGCTCCTCTCTAGGGTGCATTTCTGGCGTTCAGCGCCCAGATGATGCCTATTTTGGGCGTTCAGCGCCCAAACACTGCCCATTTTGGGCGTTCAGTGCCAGAACCATGCTTTGTTCTGGCGTTGAACGCCAGGCAGGTGCTTCCTCCAGGGTGTGATTTTTCTTCTGCTGTTTTTGATTCCGTTTTCAATTTCTATATTTATTTTGTGACTCCACATGATCATGAACCTATAAAGACATATAACTAAGAAAAATATTGTTAGATAAATAAAAATTAGTTTGCCTCCCAACAAGCACTTCTTTAATGTCAATAGCTTGACAGTGGGCTCTCATGGAGCCTCACAGATGTTCAGAGTATTGTTGAGACTCTCCAACACCAAACTTAGAGTTTGGATATGGGAGTTCAACACCAAACTTAGAGTTTGGTTGTGGCCTCCCAACACCAAACTTAGAGTTTGACTGTGGGGGCTTTGTTTGACTCTGCTTTGAGAGAAGCTTTTTCTGCTTCCTCTCTCGGCTGCCATCTCCTTTACTTGTTCAAAGTTTTCAATCAAGTTGTCTCTGGATTGTTGTAATTTAGCTTCTCTTAGTTTCCTCTTCAGAGTCCTTTCAGGTTCTGGATCAGCTTCAACAAGAATGCCTTTTTCTCTGTCCCTAATCTGAGCAACAAGATGAACCGTCAGTTGTCCAAACTCGAACAATCCCCAGCAACGGCGCCAAAAACTTGATGTGCAGAAATTGTGATTACACTTTGATTATGTAAAATTCATTGCTCTTTCTTTCCCTGGTAATGGCGCCAAAAACATGATGCCAATACCATGGTTCACAACTTCGCACAACTAACCAGCAAGTGCACTGGGTCGTCCAAGTAATACCTTACGTGAGTAAGGGTTGAATCCCACGGAGATTGTTGGTATGAAGCAAGCTATGGTCACCTTGTAAATCTCAGTCAGGCGGATATAAAATAGTAATGGGGTTTTCGAAAATAATTAATAAAATATGGATAGAAATACTTATGTAAATCATTGGTGAGAATTTCAGATAAGCGCATAGAGATGTTTTCGTTCCTCTGAACCTCTGCTTTCCTGCTATCTTCATCCAATCAGTCTTACTCTTTTCCATGGCTAGCTTTATGTGATGCATCACCATTGTCAATGGCTACTTTCGGTCTTCTCTCGGGAAAATGATCCAAATGCCCTGTCACGGCACGGCTAATCGTCTGGAGGCATCACCCTTGTCAATGGTTTACATCCTATCCTCTCAGTGAAAATGGTCAACGCACCCTGTCACGGCACGGCTATTCATCTGTCGGTTCTCGATCATGCTGGAATAGGATTTACTATCCTTTTGCGTCTGTCACTACGCCCAGCAATCGCGAGTTTGAAGCTCATCACAGTCATTCAATCATTGAATCCTACTCGGAATACCACAGACAAGGTTTAGACTTTCCGGATTCTCTTGAATGCCGCCATCATTCTAGCTTACACCACGAAGATTCTGAGTAAGAGATCTAAGAGATACTCATTCAGTCGAAGGTAGAACGGAAGTGGTTGTTAGGCACGCGTTCATAGGGAATGATGATGATTGTCACATTCATCACATTCAGGTTGAAGAGCGAATGAATATCTTAGAAGCGAAATAAAATAAATTGGATAGAAAACAGTAGTACTTTGCATTAATCCTTGAGGAACAGCAGAGCTCCACACCTTAATCTATGGAGTACAGAAACATCTATTCTTGGCCAAAGTATGGACTATTATATATTTCTGGAAAGCCCTGGATGTCTACTTTCCAACACAATTGAAATCGTGCCATTTCGAGTTCTGTAGCTCCAGGAAATCCACTTTGAGTGCAGGGAGGTCAGAATCCAACAGCATCAGCAGTCCTTCTTCAACCTCTGAATCTGATTTTTTGCTCAAGTCCCTCAATTTCAGTCAGAAAATACCTGAAATCATAGAAAAATACACAAACTCATAGTAAAATCCAGAAATATAAATTTAACATAAAAACTAATGAAAACATCCCTAAAAGTAACTAGATTCTACTAAAAACATACTAAAAACAATGTCAAAAAGCGTATAAATTATCCGCTCATCACACTTCTCAAGTACCTTGACTTGCTGGATGAGAATCAAATGTTGGAGCAAGAGAAAGAAAACTTGGGCACTGAAGATGAGGATTCTGATGCTTAGTCTTTGTCTCCTACTGATGCTGAGAGATTATAGTTTGTTGTTACTTCTGGTTCTGATTAACACTTTACTTTGCTCTTTTTCAGCTTTCTGAACACTATTTTTTTTTTTTTGTTAATTGA
>NC_029794.2:22779609-22813386 GCF_000816755.2 Arachis ipaensis | reverse complement strand
TTTTTTTTTTTTTTGGATAACTGTAATAGCATTAGACTATTTCTTTTGATTCCCATGTTTTCTCATTTTGATATATTAGCATGCTTTTTTATCTAACTCTTGTAGGTTTCCCTCCTTGATAACAAAAGGGGGAGAAAAGAAAAATGAAGGAAAATAAATTGAAATTGATGGATGCCTCGGTTGCCTCTGATTTGAACTTGTGGAAACTTACTGTTTTGAGTTGTGATATTAGACTAGCTCAGATTATGCATGTTTCAAGGCTGGTTAATGATAGCTTACATGGAAGCCTTGAAAATCATTGAATGTTTGGCATATTTTCTGTGTATAGTTTGTTGGTATCATGTTACAAAATACAAATATTCAGGGGGAGCTCAATGTCAAAAGAAACATCAAAGGGAAGTTTTTTAAATCTATTCTCTTTTTCTTTCAATTCATTTTAATAATGTTTGTCATCAAGGGGGAGATTGTTGAATTTAGACAACTAAACCATGATTAAAGTGATGACTAAACATTATTGGGATATTTATCAAATTGGTCGTGTGATGTATTTTGTTTAGTGTGCAGAAAAATGATTTGATCCAACTGGCTCAAGACGAATGAAATTGGCCCATTAAGCATGAACAAGCCCACATACACATACACACACTCTAGCCCATTATCATATTAAACATAACCAAACTTTGTTTCATTACAAGTTGCTGAACCATATGAGAGAAAAGAAGGAAAGTGAGCCCATATCCACTTCAAGCCTAACTCAATGATCCATAACCAAATCTCACACTCCTAAACTTAAACTTCAATTCATTTGAATCTTCTTTCACTTCCACCGAACAAACAAACCCTTTCTTCTCTCTCTTCCCTTTTTCTTTCTTATCACATCAATCTCTGAATCAAGAAAGAAGAAAGAGAAAAGTTTCAGAGCCAGGACAAAAAGAAGAACGAAAAGCTAGCTTCTATTTTCAAGTAAGAAGGAAAAGTAAAAGGGCTACAACAAAAGGGAAGATCTCAATGCAACAAAGAATCACAAAAAAGGTGATTTCCTCATTTATGCTTCAACGAGAAACTGTGAAGAAAAACTCTATGTCCCAAGCACCATTCAAGAAACTATGAAGGTTGTGAAGTCAAAGGTGCTCAGTGGTTCATCAACGGATAAGAAACAAACTTGGGGTCGAAGCAAAGATCAACGACTCAGAGTCAAGAAGTTTGAAGAAAAAGGATGAAAGAAAAAGGTATGGTAGCATGTCAATGCCTCGGTCCTCTCTCTTTACTCTGACCATGCCGCTGTGGATTTTGATTGTTGGAGAAGAAGACAAATCATGTGTTGAAGATTTCTCAAGCCATGGAAGCTTCACTCCTCTATAATAGGGCTGAACAGCCAAGGATTGATGCAAGAGAGAAAGAGCACTGGTTTTGGTTCCCATAGCTCCCTGAGCTGTTCTTGTTCTTCTCCTTCATGGTTTTCATTTAGTATATCTTTTCTCAGTTTATTCTATCTGACTTTCATTGAAAAAATGCAAACATGGTGAGGTTTGTAAAAAAAAGCCAATGAGTGGAAAAAGGCAGAGAGCTAAGCTTGGAGAAAAAGCCTAAGTTATTTTAGAAATTCTCTGTTAGTATTTCTGTTTTGTGTCATGATCCTGAGAAAATTTCTTTGCAAGTTGGGTTAGCACTTTGCAATTGAAAGCTAGGGTGAGTCCTAGTCAAGTTCAGGTTGGGTTAGAATCTGGACTTATCCCAGATAAGATTGGGTAGATCCTATGAAGAATTGGTGTTTGTAATCTGTTGAAAAGATAGTGAAATTCTATCATTATTGTATTGGAAACTAGATGTAGGCTATATTGCACTGAGTAGCCGAACTAGAATACATCTGTGTGTCACTCTCTACTCTCTTCTCTGTTACTGGTTCTGCTATAATAGAGACAAAAATAGAGTATCTCCTGATTTCTCTACTCAGCAACGTTTTTCTATTACTATTCCTTCAAGCAACTCTATTCTAGCTCCTACCATATCAGGAGAAAAAATCAAAGTATCTCATGTATTATCTTAATAAAAAGCAAAGTTACAAGCAAAGTTAAAAAGAGGCCAAGATTCAACCCCCTTCTCTTAGCCACTGATTACCATCGGTCTTAATTTGCTTCCTTAAGTACTAATGTGATAAAATACATGTTAATATAACATGTCTTGTTATATTAGCATTTCAGTTTACCACATTATCAATTAACTTAAAACTTTTAGTATTCAACTAATATTTTTACCCGTAATAACATTACGAAAATATAAATCTTTTAAAACTACGTCATCTTTGTCCTGACATTATAGATTATGACACAAAATAATGTTGATCTAAAAGCACTCAATGTAATTGACATTTCATTAGTTTAATCAAATTCCTAACACTTGTGGCATGCTAACTTTCTCAAAGGAACTATAAAGATGGTTAGAAAGGAACATTGATGGTTCTGTTTTAGTTTTTTGTTTTAATGTTTTTTTAGATGAATGATCGTTTAACACTCGTTTTTTATCATGGTAAAAAATTTGAAAAGTTGCTGATGGTAGAGTTATTTACACAAACAATTTGTCTGATGAATAAATTCGAATAGATGAATATTATTTGAATATTTTTGTTATAACTAGTTACTTCAAAGAGTTGGAGTATGACAAAGCTGATGCGGCTTGATATTTAGACCCAACTGAAGGGTTTGAGTTCGGGTTGAGAAGGTTGGATTTGACCAAGATTTAAGGAATACAATCAGACACTGCCATGTCAAAAACAATGTCATTCACATTTTGAGCATGGTCCTTCTATGCCCGAGTTTATAGATGCCATGAAATTGTCTAAAGATGGTGAACATTTTGATGGAGAAGGTGATAGTGAACTAAAGGTTATATCAATTATGTAACACTCTATCCTTCAAAGTCTTATACTTAAGTCATAATTTGATGAGGATTTGGTGCTGTGACACAAGGTTGAGATATAAATACTTATTTATAGAAAGAGATATTAAACTAGAAACCTGTAAAGAGATTTAAACCCCAAATAAAATGGCAATTTGTCAATTGTTCACACTCGATGACATACATAAGTGCGTCGAAAAAAAGTAGATAATTAAAAGTTTAAAGAAAGAATCAGGGTAAAGCAATCATATATAAGTATATATAAATATCTATTAGTCTCGACTCGCAAAGATTAGTCCGGCTAGAGTTACAACAGTAAAACAGTTTGACATACATAACCTATCTCTCAAAGAATACATTAAAAGCCTTTAAAGGCAAGTCTTCAAAATAAGTACATCATATGAGTTTTTTTAAAACGAATGAGAGAATCTAAAACCAAAGCAGAAGCAAAAAGTCTTCTTCACCATTTTTCAGATAAAACTCTCGCTCACTGAGGAGCATTGAGACTTGCATCTGAAAAATAGAAATAATAGATAGGTGAGAACCCAATCCACCAGATTCCCAGTAGGGTAAAAGTGTCGAATCAATACAATTAACAAGAACTCTCTAAGCAATCTTAATCTTCAAAGTTTTATTGATCCAAGCTTAGGGTTCTCACTAAACCGGAAAATGGCAACTTACCTAAGGGATTCTAATCTATCTATTTATTTTCAGTTTTTCAAAAACCTCCAATCACCACACCACATCAAGAACAACTCTTAGCGTTGCCATCGTCAGCATAAGGGATCTATCATTCGTTCAAACACATAAAATAATACAAAGAATACACAAATAGAGAGAATAGATAAAGCAATTAGCTCAAATAGCAAAAATATACAATTATTCAACAAGACAAACCAAATACAAAATGCACACCCAATTAATCACATAAATACAAATGATGCATGCCTGCCTACTGGCCATGAGCTTATGTGTCGGTTAACTGTCAGGACCCGACACATTCGATAGCTAACCCAGACATTGTCTCTCTTCTGTTTACTTGCTATATGTAATGTCTCGTAGGGTGAGTGTCATGTATACATCGCAGAAAGAGAAAATTTCGCAGGGTTGAGTGCCCTATACACCTCGTAGAGTTGAGTGCCATATATATCTCGTAGGGTGAGTGTCCTGTACACCTCGCAGGGTTAAGAAGCCTGCACACCTCTCATCCGAGAGAACCCACAGTCCTTTAAAATCTTAACCCGGAGCAATTGGGACTAAGCCAAGACCCCTGCATCTTACCTAGGCAACTCAAATATCATTCAACTTCATGTCCATCATCCAATAGTATCAACTCATCCATTCAATCACTTCTAACTCATTCCGACTTAATAATTTCATTTCCAACACTTTCTACCCTCTAATCCACCGTCTCTATACTCATTATAGGGGTTACGGATGTGAAAGAGCTGGTTGAATAGGCTAAAACAGTTAAAAATTATCATTTCTAAAAAACAAGTCGTGCGTACGCATGAGTTTTCTTTAGCGCGTACGTGTAGAAACACGCACGAAAAACGTTCAATTCTAAAATACAAGTCGTGCGTACGCATGATTTGGCTTTTGTGCGTACGCATGGTATGCGCACGAAACCATTTCACTTTTGTAACACCCTTCATGCGTATGCATGGGTTGTGCGTACACAGGACTCCAATTTTCTGCAACTTCTACATAATTTAGTTTTTAACCCCCAAATTCAAACTTCTATAATTTTTTGTACAATTATCTATTTTTCTTCACTCTTAAATGATTTTTAATTCCATTAACTTTAATTTAAAACAAATTTCATCTAAATCCGAACTCCGAACACCAAATTACAACTCGTGGAAGTTGGTCAAAATTAATTCCTTACCACTTTATACCCAAGGTTCATTTTGACAATCTTTCGGTCCAATTCAAGCCTAAGCAATTCCAAAACCATTTCTACACATTACAATCACTCATTTATCATTTTTCAAATATTCCAAGCCTAATCATTCTAATTCTAACTTATTAGCAGTTAGCACATTCCACAACTTTTATTCCATTGTTGGATCTCTGGACTGGGCCATTGGCTCTGAGCCACTGAGGTTGTTGGATGGATCTTTATACACAAAAATAATGTTACACACAATGATCATATTTCTAGTTGGAGACATGGTATGCTCATAATAATCTAACAATGCCAGAGAATTTTTATATATTAGAGTCACTTTAAAGGTAAAGTATTTTTAATTATTTAATTCAATTAACTAAAGAGGAGTGCTAGGAGACCAACACTTTTGCTAAATTCTGACCAACACTTAACCATCAAAAGAAAATTGAATGATTTTACACCATTAGATGCAATCTCACACCATTAAAAACATCATTGATGACTAATTGGTGACTAAAAACCACAAAATCTGCTGGCCCTTAGACTTTCTCGTAACGAAAGGTAACAAATTTAATTAGGAGTAATCAAAGAACATGTCTTCGGACTCGGGAGAGTAGCAAGCAATAACCTAAACCTGTAAAAGAGAACTATCTCATCATCACAGAGCTCAGCATGTTCTTATGGCATTTAATTTGTTGTACGCTTTGTGTTTCTTGAATAATTTTAATGCCCAATTATATGATCTTAATCATGAATTTAATTCCCTTCTTTGTCTGCTTTTAGTATTTTTCTAATAAACTATAAGTTTATCACTCATAATTCATTTCCTCTTTTATGGTTGTGTACTTGTGTGTAAAAAAGAGAAGGAAAAAGGACTATGAAATTATTCTGCATCGAAGAAAGAATCTCATTGAATTATGGTTGCTCAAGGACCCAAACAAAGAAATTAAATAATGGGTTTGAATTAAACATAGGTATATGTTCTTGCATTGTGACTAATCTTCTTAGATATATTGCTCGTCCAACCTTAATTAGTTGAGCTCAGTTTTCTGTGAATGAATGAGGTATATAATGGTTGACGATGAGCACGAAATGTAGATATTTATAAACACTTTCAAGCTCAAGTTAAATTTTTATTATTTTTTAAAATTATAATTAAGTGAAATTAATATACATTTTTTTTTTGTCATTCTGAAGTTAGTTTTAAGGTATTTGATAATGTAGTTATTATTGTCTTATACATGGTTTGTTATTAATGAAGAATAGATGTTAATTCATGATGAAAGATAATGCTTATAGTAATCAAATTATAACGCTACTATTTGATATTAATAGCCGATTTATACATTGGTTACAATCAACTTATACGGAACCAATCAATATACAAAATATTTTTTTTTCTCAAGAGGTATCAATAAGGTTTAAATTCAAAGTAGCTAAGTCACCAAAAAAAAAATTCAAAGTAGCTAAGTAATTTCAAAGACAAGTTACTACATAAGGATTAACCAAATTTTGTTAAAACCTCGGATGAAAAAATTGAGAGGGACAAATTTCTTAAGAAATTAAAATTGATCGGAGATCACAAGCCGGTATATATGTTACAAGAAAACAAGTTTGAATTACAAATTGCTTTTATTTTCTATCAAGTGAAATAAATTGAAGAGAGAAAAACAAAATTGTTTTATGTCTCTTTGCTTCAACTACCAAACAAACGCAATCTTAGGTCTGAGATCCATTAGCACCATAACTAGCCAAAATATCAATACAGCTTTTATCTTGAATTGTGCTCAAGCCACTAGTTTTTGTAACTGGTAGATGACAATTGCATGATTGCAACGTTAAGTAAAAAAAGCATATGAATTTTGTTTTACACTTTGACATGACATCAGTAGTCAATTTTTTTTTTTAATTTATCTTTTTCCTTTAATCTGTTGTACTATATATATGCGTGTTTGTACATCAACTGTTCATACCATACCACCAACATTGATAACGTTTCCCACCTTTGACAAATACTATCTCCACAAACTAATCGTAAATTTATGTAAGAAATATTATTTGTTGAATAAATTATTTTCGTAATTAAATTTAACTAATTTTTTTATACTTTTTCAATCAAAAGTTATATCAATCTTTAAACTATTTAATCAACTTAATTGAATTTAATTATTAAAATAATTTAATTATATAACATTATTATTTATGTGACTGTTTTTTATTTTGAGAATAAGATAAAATAAGACACTGAGAATAAGATACAAAAGACAAAGATATAAAAATTTATATTTTTATATTTTATTTAGTAATAAATTAGAATAAATTATAAAAGTTTAATTTATTCTTATTTTTTATTCAAAATATTTGATAAAAAATATAATAATAAAAAATATAATTATAAAAAAATAATAAAAATAATAAAAAAAAATGAAAAATAAATTGTGTCTCTTATTAATGTTTTTATATTCTTCATGTCAGGATGAACCTAAAATACACTAATTCAATATTTTTGGATACAATATCTCTATCTATAATTCATTTATCAATCACAATTTTATATTTCTATATCTCTATCTCATTGTCACATATCTGTAAACAGACATAATCTTACAGATATAATCTTATTGTCAATAAAAGTTGGATAAATTAGAATAAAATAATATAAAAAATAACAAAAGATATAATATTTTTAATAAATAAAGATGACTTATGTATTTAGTAAATTATTTGTGTATTAGATATGAAATTTTATAAGGCTATTAAGATAATTATTTAAAAAGTACATGTAAAAAATAAATTAAAATTTAATCTCTAAATTTTTTATTTTTCAACAACATTTTCGGTGATTTACAAAATGATCGGCAAAAAATACATTTATCATACAATAAGTAAGTTTTAAAAGTAAAAAGTACATATATTGATACATTTATGGTTGATTATGTGTCTTTGAAATTTGTATTTTTTTTTTAAATTATCGACTTTGTTTTTGTATTACGTGCTGTCATACAAGACATTCCATTAATTATTTAATTTTGACTTTATGGTGGGACTATATTGAACATAAATAAAACTTTTTTCATTCAAATAAGACACTATAAACCTTAAGGACCAAAACAAGATTACATCCAAACGTAGAAACTAATTTAGCACTTTGCCCATGAGTTTAACATGTGCCATAAGACTAGGACAGACATATGGGGGCGAGTGGAGGCCTCGGCCCCAACTTTTTTAAAAAAAGATTAATAGTAATAAGTTATTAAATGCTATTTATTTTTTTAAAAAAATTATTTAGTATTTAATCTAATATAAATAAAAGTTCAGTCTAACCTAAATATTAATGATTTCTAATATCTAAAAAGTAATAATATTAAAAAAATCTAAAAAGATATTATTGTTAATATTTTTTAATTAAATAAAATTTTTCAAATCCCATGCATAAAGTGGATTTTTTTTTCTTTTTGTGAACATCCTTTTTGATTTATTTGGTATTAATTCTCTGTGTTTTAACTACTATAACTGATAAATCTTTTTCAGTTATGAATATTGTGAAGAATAACTCAGAAACAAAATGAAAGATAAATTTCTTGTTAATTGTCTTTTAATTATATTAAAAAAAATTGTTAAAAAATTTGACACAGATTCTATTATCGATTAATTTTATGATACAAAAAATTGACCACTTCATTAATAAAAAGTACATACATATTTTTTGTATTTTAAAATATATTTTCTATCGGTATATTTTTGTAATACATTTTTTTAAATTTTAGTTTTTTTATAAATTTTTTTAATGAATAACTTTAAGTCTTTAACATGCACCATAAGACACATATTAACTGAAACTTAGAAAAAGAATTATTGTACGTAGGGTATTTAATTAAAAGCTGTTTAAATGGTGGGACTCTGTAATTTCATTTATTATTTTTACAGTGATATATATGGACCACTACCTCGACAACATGTTACCTTCATTTATTAGAGTTCACCCATAACCAGATTCTCTTTCAACTCCACAACTATATTTATGGTCACCTATGATTTCTACATCTTCCAATCTTTCTCTTGTATGCTTCCTCAAAACTAATTATGCAGCTACCCATTCAGTACTTCACTTTTATACAGTTCTATCAACCATATTCCAGGCAATTAATTTTCTCATTTAATTGGTCCCCGGTCCTTTCACCTAAAGAATTTTCATTCTGTGTTGATCAAGGTCCCCATTTCATCAATAAATCTATGCCCGGTAAAGAAACCATACAATTTATTTATTTATTTTCGTTTAAAGAAAAAGTTATTGTATTAGAAACATTTACTCCAATTTGTTTGGCATTATAGATGTAGGTACTTTTTTCATGTGTATATATATGTATTTTAATGATCTAGTAACTTTGAGCTTCGATTTTTAGACATCTGATCTATTTTAATTTGAAAATTTGTAAGTATTACTATAAAAGCTCTATAATTTTAAAGGAACGTTCTTTTATTTGTATATATATCATTGAATGCCGTTGTTTTTGGGATTTTTTTATATGATAAAAAAATAAAATAAATTAAACATAGACATAGACACACTACTACATATGCCCATCCAAATTTTTATTGACTCGCCCCACGGCCATAGCTGCATGTATCTGGGACTGCAAGCACGGTTCGTATTTGAGAATATTTAATATGTTCTAATTCAATTGTCGTGGATTGATACCCACATTCGAAAGGGTTGGTCTAAAACAGATGGAGCTGACGGTAAGGTAGGGATTGCATGTAAGGTCTTCTCTCTTTAATTTTTGCGTTATCAAGCTAAACATGTATATGGTCAAATACAAAATTAAGTTAAGTATAACAGAGATAAAGATGTTGAGATGAATGAATGAACACATACTTATGGACAAAATAATAAATGGAGATAAAAAAAAATTGGAATATCATTTATTCTTAAGAAAGATATGATAGAATCTTATTTTAGGTGGTTCGGATATGTAAAAAGAAGATTGGTAAACATTTAATTAGAAAGGTGGATGAAATAGAAAAGGAGACAAATAATAAAAAAAATTCGAAACAATCATATATGAGGCGGTCAAATAAAATTTATAGACATGTAAATAATTTTTACTATAAACATAATATATGATAGAGCTCAATGTATGGTTTGATCCATATAGCTAACCCCATTTAATGAGATAAAATTTTATTGTTTTGTTGTTGTGTATGTTGCTTTTCTATTTGTTGTACAATATCATATTTTTTTTTTAATTTTTTTACGGTATCATCTAATCAGATAAATTAGTGATTAATTTGTTGTAGGTTTAATTTTGGCTAATAAATTACTGCATGTACAATTAAAATTTGAAATTACAACACTTATTTTAGCAGACAAGTGAATTAACTACTTGACTAACTCGAATTATATTTTAATTATTACAATGTTATATATATTTTGCACGGCTTATCTATAACAATATATAAAGGGAATATGAGAGTTTGGTGTCCAATTCTTTTTTTCTATTTTACCCCTATCATTATAACCCAAAACAAAGTATTGTTACTCCTTGAAGTGAGTCACTCTCAGTAAACTATGTGCAGTTTTTTTATGTATTTTTTTTAACATGGTTGAATTAAAATAGCCTCATTATATGATTGACAACTTTAATTTTTATCATAATAACTATTTTCTCCTATTATAATAATGAGAGTTAAATATTTTTTTTATTTAATTTATACTGTAAATAATAATATTTTATTTTATTTAATACCTGATAAATTAAAAGGGATATAGAAATTTGGTGTCCAATTTTTTTTATTTTATCTATAACAATATATAAAGGGGATATGGAAGTTTGATATCCAGTTCTTTTTTTCTATTTGACCCCTACCATTATAACCCAAAACAAAGTAAACTATGTGCAGTTTTTTTGTTTTTTTAACATAGTTGAATTGAAATAGTCTCATTACATGATTGACAACTTTGATTTTTATCATAATAACTATTTTTTTCTATTATAATAATGAGAGTTAAATATTTTTTTATTTAATTTATACTATAAATAATAATATTTTATTTTATTTTATACTTGATAAATTAGAAAGGATATAGAAATTTGGTGTCTAATTTTTTTTCCTATTTTATACCTGTCACTATAATCCAAAACAAAACAACTTGTGTAGCTATCATTATTTTTACTATCATAGAGTAGTTTATTTGTATGTGTAGTTATTGTTATTTTTACTATCCTATATATATTGTTTGTACTCTCTTATTATATTATTATCATTATTCTTTTTTCTTTGCATTTTCATTCTCATTCTTTCATGTTTTTTTTTCATTTATATTGACATGGATGTTCATTACTGTTCGATTATTACCTTGAACTATGAGATCCACAATCCGGCAGGGTTGGCAGGCTTCATGGTTTCCGGTCTAATCGAGTGATGGTGGGGTGAACAGTAAAGACACTCCAATGCTCAAGTTAGAATGGTTTTAAGAGGTAGGATTTTAGGGTTATGTCTGTAACGGATAGGAAAGCTCATACCATAGTGGGTTGTCTCCCACCTAGCACTTTTAGTTAAAGTACTTAAGTTGGACATTTGGTGAGCTCCATGTCATGGTGGTTTGTGCTTGAACTCATCCTGAAACTTCCACCAATGTTGGACTTCCAATAAGCTCTATCAATATCAAGTAAATTTTTCAAGCCTTGATGGAGTTCTTCACAAGCTCTGAGCTCCCAAAGTTGATCCTCTTGTATGCCCGGATCCCAAATCTTGTTCCTACACTCGTTTGTAAGTGGATCATCATTGTTCCAACCAGGTGGTTTAGCCTTGGAATTCTCATTTGAGCAACCAAATATCCTCCTAGACCCGTTCATTTTGGTTCTACACCAACCATTGTTGTCAAACTTTGAGCGTGCAATCATCACGAACCTAGAGTGACGCTTCCAACCACCACACAATTTCTCCTTACTCTTCAATCCGCAGAGAGCTCTAAGTTGACCATCCGTCTCAAGCAAACCATAGTCAAGTAGGAAAGTAAAGGTTAAGGATAAGAATTTTACCCACTTGAATGTTGTATTGGATGGTAATGGCTTTGGGAGAGGTGTTTCTAATGATCTTGCAAGCTCCACTCCCTTGGGTTCTTTCTTGACAACTTCCACCTCTTTGCAAGCTTCTTCAATTTTAACCTCTTCCTCTTGGTAGCTCTCTGCCAATTCAATCTCTTCTGCATTGCTTACCAAGGGCATGGGAGGTTGTGCCTCTTCTTCTTTAATCTTCATCTCTTGATCAACCTCTTCAAAGTCTTCAACCATGATATGCCTTGGAGGTTGTACACCCTCCTCAACATCAAATTCAAACTTCTTGGTGGGAGGTTCTATGACTGGAGGTTTCCATGGAGGTTTCGCATCTCCTAAGTCTTCAACCACTTCCTATTCTTCAATAATTTCGGTTTTCTCCGCTTGCTCTAGTACAAAATCCAACTCCTTCTTAATGACCTCCACCTCTTGATAGATTTTTTCAAGAGTCTCTCCTACCTCCACCTTTTGGGCCTCCTCTTGCTTCTTTTGAAGTATGAATTCGTGAAACCAATCCATTACGTCCCTAAGACGATCCCTTCTCTTTTGTTCCATGTCACTAGCATAATTGGGATCGTGTTGCTCTTGGATTGATGGATGTAGGTGCTCTTCCATAGAGGGTGGTGATGGGATGGAGAGAACATTATGTGGTTGAGAAGGAAGTGAACCAAAGCTTGATGGTTGAATATTGGGAATAAAGGATGATTCCACACGAGATATAAGAGCTTGGAGAGTAGAGGTGAGACTGGTGAGAGCAGAGGTAAGTGTGGTTTGAAGCTCCTGTTGCCCTTGGTGAAGAACACTAAAGGTGGCAGCTATGGGAGCTTGGGGTGGATATGAGGGTTCATTTGTTGGGGGAAAGGGCTCATAATGGGAAGGTAGTTCTTCTTGATAAGGATATGGAGATGGTGAATATTGAGGTGGTGGTTCTTGTAGGTAATTGTGTTGGAATTGGGGTGGTTCTATGTATGGTTCATATGGTGGTTAGTATGGTGGATAAGGGTTAGGGTCATATGGAGGTGAATGGTGAAAAGGGGCTGGTGAGTATGGTGGTTCAAAGCTATGTTGAGGAGGGGGTTCATAGGCATATGGTGGGGCTTGTTGGTAACTACAAGGGGTCCACCATATCCATTGTCTTGGTATGCACCTTGGAATGGCTCTTGCTCATAGTAAGTTGGTGGAGGTTGTTGCCAAGAGGGTTGATCAAATCCTCGTGGCTCCTCCCATCTCTCATTGTCCCATCCTTGATGCAAGCTTTCATTGTAATCTCCTCTTTCTATAACATGATTGTAACCAAACTCATAGCCAAAGGGGTGAGAATTCATAGTATCAAGAGAAAATAAAAACTAATAAGAATTGATAAAAATAAACTCCTAAAACTAGAAACACTAACAAATAAACGAAAAAGCAAAATTATTCACAATATTCACAATAACCAATAATAAGGCACACGTTTTCAACTCCCCGGCAACGGTGCCATTTTGATGAACAGATTTTTGATGGTAAAGAATTCACAATAAATTCTCCTTGCTAGTATAGTTTCTAAACCAACAAAGAATCCTTTCATACAAAAATTTGGTTGTCACAACTAACAAACCCCTAAAAATAATAACCGAAGTATTCAAACCTCGGGTCGTCTCTCAAGGAATTTCAGGGAGGTGTAGTTATTATTGGTTATGAAAAAGTATCTTTTTGGAATTTTGAAATAAGGAACAAGGAAAGTAAATGACAAGAAATTAAATTAATAACTAAGAAAACTCTTGGCAAGGTATGAAAATTAGAAGTCCTATCCTAGTTATCCTTATCAATTGTGATGAGAATTGTTCATTGCTCCCGCTTAGTTAACCTCTAACTATGGAGGAAAGTCAAGTGGACGAATCAATTTGATAACTCAAGTGTCTCTAATTACTCAACCAAGGCTAAGAGGAGAAAAATCTAACTTAAAACCCTCCCAAGCATTTTGTCAAACACTTGGAAGGCACAACATAAAAACATAGAAAATCAATGAGAGATAATAAATTCCAAATAACTAATTGAAAGCATCAATAACATAAATTGAAGAAAGCAATCATAAATATGAAATACCTCAAATTGCATTAAATAGAAAATCAGATCTAACATGAGAATTCATAAACTAAAATAGCAACATAAAATAATCAATAAGAGAAATAGATAACTAAAGTGCTAGAACTAATAATAGTAGAAGAGAAAACTAAATTAAACTAAGGTAGAAATCTGAAATTGAGAAGAACTAAACTAAGAATCCTAAAACCTAGAGAAAGGAGAGAGCCTCTCTCTCTAGAAAACTACATCTAAAACCTAAAATTATCTGAATGCAAGTTGTGTGAATGAATCTCCTGATTTCCTCACTTTGCAGTCTCTAATCTGTGTTCTCTGGGCCGAAAACTGGGTCCAAACTCAGCCCAAAATCGCCCCCAGCGTCTTCTGCACTTTCTGCACGTGGCGTATGTCACGCGTACGCGTCAGTCACGCGTACGCGTCGATGGTCATCTTTGCGTGTCACACGTACGCATCAAGTACGCGCACGCATCGCTGTGCAATTTTACTTTTCACGCGCACGCGTCAGGTACGCGCACGCGTCGTTCCTCGCTGGTCAGCTCCTTAGTTTCTTGTGTTCCTTCCATTTTTGCAAGCTTCCTTTCCATCCTCTAAGCCATTCCTATCCTATAAAGCCTGAAAACACTTAACACACAGATCACGGCATCGAATGGTAATATGAGAGGATTAAAATTAGTAATTTAAGGCCAAAGAAGCATGTTTTCAATCATAGCACAGAATCAGGAAGGAAAATGTAAAACATGCGAATTATCTAAATAAGTGTGAGTTTAGTGGATAAAATCCACTCAACTAAGTACAAAATATACCACAAAATAGTGGTGCATCATGTCCCCAATTTGTAGGTATGGTGCAAAGGAAAGCCGAACCTCAGCAGGGGCTCATGTTTCCAATCGGGGAAGATCCACGGACGTATTATTTGTGTACTTCCGATGTGGTGGGGTGGTGCACGAAACTGGCTCCGCACGTTTTGCACAGATAGACCGACAAGTATATCGGGTTGTCCAAGTAATACCTCAGGTGAGTGAGGGTCGATCCCACGGAGATTGTTGGTTTGAGCAAGCAGTGAATACCTTGCAGATCTTAGTTAGGAAGATAGAAATTATAGTTTATCATGGAAAAAGTATAAAACAAATTAAATAAATAAAAATTACTAGATATATGGGAATTCAATAGTGATAGAATGGTTGAGGCTTCGGTGATGCTTTGTCTTTCCGGATTAACTTTTCTTACTGTCTTCTTCAATAACCTTCTGATTTCTTCAATGGCAGCCGTAAGTGATTAGCTCATATCCTCTCATCAAGTTAACCTCCTCTACTGTAGCAATCCACCATGTTGAGATGACTCATGTCCTCTAATCAAGCCACCTCTACGTTTCTCACTGTAGCAGAAGATGAAGCGTTAAGTAATCCACTCCCATTCATGGTCATACTTAAGGTGCCACAGACAAGGCAGATCTTCCAGATCAGAAAGTGCTGCTTCTCTGACTCTAGCCTTAACGCCACAGTGACTTCACGCACCCATAGTTAACGGGATTCTATGTCACATATCCAAAGTTGCTCAGATGCTCTATTAGAATCCGCAAGGCAATCTCTAGCTTTAATTCAACGTTATCTGGGTCAGGAATCGCACAGAACCCATGTAGAACAAGGGTGATTGTCATAGGTCACCCTCAATTCATAAGATGAAGAACGAAGTTACATAAGATAATAGAATCAGACATATTGAATGAAAACAGTAATATTATTGATCCATGAAACTCAGCAGAGCTCCTAACCTTAACCTTAGGAGGTTAGTGACTCATACTATACATAATAGTGTTAAAAAATAATGGGGGAGGAAGAAGATCAAAAGTTCTTAAACAAGGGTGATCTCCTCCTATATATACTAATCTAATAACTAAGGATTATAGAAATATGATAGACTAGTCTTAGGGGTGCAAAAATCTACTTCTGGGGCCCACTTGGTGAGTGTCTGGGCTGAGCTTGAGTGTTCCCATGAGCTAGTACCCCTTAGGGACATTGAACGCTGGCTTGGGACTCCCTTTTGGGCGTTCGAGGCCAGCTGCTCCCCTGTGGGCGCTGGATGCCAGGAACAAGGCTAGTGGCTGGCGTTGAACGCTAGTTTTGGGTCTTCATTTCTAAAGCAAAGTATAAACTATTATATATTTTTGGAATGCCTTGGATGTTAGCTTTCCATAGCCATTATGAGCATGCTATTTGGACTTTTTTAGCTCTAGAAAAGCTTCTTCGAGTGCACGGAGGTCAGATCCTGACAGCATCTGTAGTCCTTTCTCTGCTTCTGAATCAGACTTCTGCTCAAGCTCGTCAATTTTAGCCAGAAAATACCTGAAATCACCATAAAATACACAAACTCAAAGTAGAATCCAAAATTATGAATTTTTCACTAAAACCTATGAAAACATAATAAAACTTAAACAAGACATAATGAAAACTATATGAAAATGATGCCAAAAAGCGTATAAAATATCCGCTCATCATGGGGACCCCTTCGCGTGTTGGTGAGGAGGATTTACAGAACTCTGTGAGACTGACGTCATTTGTGGAGGGGGTGCTGTGGAGGACACTATGAGCTTTCGCTCCCCAATCTGTAGGAGCGTGTCTGTTATGTCAATATATCGGGTGCTCGAGTATAGGATTGGATGTGGGTCTACAAACCCATGTTCAGCGTTACAGGGATTCACTTCCCCTTTTCCAACTTCATAATTTTTCTCCTAAATCGGTGTAGCATGGCTCCCTCGCACCTCCACTATAATAGCTGGGCAGCTATTAGGTGTTTTGAGCTTGTGTGTGAGTATCTTCAGATCCCGGCTGTCGTGGAGGTCTTTTTGTACTTTTTCATGCTCACCGTTCTGAATCGAGAGGGCATGCATAAGAAGAGGTACATGACCTTCCGAGCCATCCAAAATCGAAAGATTATTAGGCTCTTTGACGACTCCTTTCATGGTTTTAAAGAGGGGTACTTCAAAGTGAGGCCAGCGATGGGACATCACCCTTTCTGGTTAACTCTGGAAGGGGAGAGGAGGTTCCCGACATACTGGAAGTATGAGGCTACTACTGATTACTTGATAAAAGTGACATACAAGGGATTAAGTTGAGAAATAAAAAATATAGTTGATGTGTTGATGGTAGTTTTGGGGAATCGGCTGCTAAACCTCCGATGTGTGAAGGGTGATCGGGAGGCCGGTCGTCAGTATGTGGGTAGGTTTCCTTGCTTTGCTTTGATTTTGTTAACTTCTATATTGGTGTGATTATGCATTTTACCTTTTGCAGTTTACATGGCCGGAGGGTTAGTTACCATGGAAAATTTGATGGCCGCCTTCCTTGAAGTGGAGGAAGAAGAAGAGGCACAACCCCAGCCCGAGGAGTCGTTAACTCGGGAGCTATTGCCAATGGGGGGTGTACGGTCGTGGTTTCTTAGGCTGAGGATGATCTTCATGAGATCCCAAACCCGAAGCCCCAATAGAAAAGGAAGGCCAAGACTAGTGAAAAGGGGAAGGAGGTTGAGTCCATGACGGTGATGAACAAGGCCTTTGACACCCCCAGTTTTATTGATGAGCATCTATTTCCAGTGATGGAAGGTTAATTCACTTACTGTGATTTGGCCGGCTAGGCAAAGTGGGTCTACTGCTCACTACTCTGTTCGGCGACAGTAGTTCGCAAAACGGAGTTGGTGGTAGGTCAGTCTCGAGTACTAGATGGAAAACTCTGCCAAGCTCAGTCCAACCTGGCGACTGCCCGGCCTGAGAGGGATGCGACCGAGGCTGCTAGGGTGAAGGCAAAAAAGGACCCGAAGACAGCTGGCGAGGAATGGACTGAAAATAAGGAACAAGGAGATTGTAAAGAATGTGAAGGAAGCTATGTCGGCTACCGAGGAAGCTTTGAAGTCGCAGGTTTCCTTTCTTGCTTTTGATTTTAACGTATGCTGAATTGGTGCCTTTAAAGATGTCTGTGATGGCTAGATCATGGATCTTAATATTGAGAAGAACACTTAGTTGCTTTAAGTTTTGTTTTCTTTATATTTTGAATGTATGTCCGATGGGTTGTGGTTAAGAAAGACTTCTAACCGTATTTATGTTATTTTGGTTAAGTTTAACAAAATTTGCGTCGCATTTTTCTTTGGATATTTGTTTAATATTGGTGTATTTAGATTCTGGCTTTCGGGTTGATCACTCCTGGGTGTTGTGGAGATAACTTAGGAAAAATTTTGAAATATATTTAAGGGAAAGGTAAGTACTTTATAAATGAACAAATGGAGTAATCTATATATAAAAATGAAATAAAAGATAAAAAAAAAAGAAAAAGAAAAACTCAAGCCTCATCAAAACCTTCTTTTGCCCGCACGGGTTCATTAGGGGGGGAGGGAAGAGTACCTTTGCTTTTTGACAAGTGGAGAGGACTGTGTAACATGTTAGTGCTACCCCCGTTTTCACAAGTAGAACTTTTGAGGTTGACAGTGTTCCAAGTTCAGGGTATTATAGACCCATCAAGTCTTTCTAGCTGACAGGCCAACTCGCCACATGGTTTCTGGACGTGGTAGGGTCCTTCCTAATTCGGTGAGAGTTTTCCTTCACCAGGCTTCCGAATTCTTATGTCATTGTGCCGGAGTACCAAGTCTCCCTCCTCGAAGGCTCGTTTCTTCACACTTTGGTTGTACCTAAGGGCCAGCTTTTGCTTGAAAGCTATTTCCCTTAGGTAGGCTAACTCCCAGACCTCGTCTACTAGGTCTTTTTCTACTTCTTGGTCAAAGGTTCCGAGGATGAATCTGGGGCTTGATTCCTTGATTTCCACTGGGATTAGCGTCTCCATGCCGTAGGTCATGTGGAAAGGTATTTCTCCGATCACCGATTGCGGGCTGGTGCGATACGACCAAAGGACGGAACCGATTTCGTCTGCCTAGTCGCCCTTCCTTTGTTCCAGTCTCTTCTTGGTAGCGTTAACTTGTCTGTTGGCTTGAGGATGTTCCACGAAGAAAAAGTGTTTCCAAATTCTTTGTGCTTCAAAGAAGTTGTGGAATTTCTTATCGGCGAATTGGGTGTTGTTATCTAAAGTAAGGACCTTTGGAATACTGAATCATTTGATCACTTGCCTCCAGAAAAATTTTCTACATTGGATAGCCGTTATACTAGCCAAGGCTTCGACTTCTATCCATTTGGTGTAGTAATTGATGGCCACTATAAAGAATTTGGGCTGTCCCGAGGCCAGAGGGAAGGGGCTCATGAGGTTGACTCCCGATATTACGAAAGGTCGGGAAGCCGTGATAGGGGACAAATCTTTTGCTAGGACTTTGTAAAAATTCTCATTTTCTTGGCATTTGACGTACGACTTCACGAGTTGCATCGAGTCGTAAATTATGATTGGCCAATAGTACCCGACTCTTACTAGTTTCTGGGTCAGGGCTTTCCTTCCCATGTGGTGGCCGCAGCAGCCTTCATGCACTTCTCTCATGACATACTCTATCTGGTCGGGACATAGGAATTTGAAAAGCGACTGAGAGATGCCCCTCTGGTATATGGTTTCTTGGATTATTGTGTATTTGGATGCTTCCCTTTTCAGTCATTTCTACTCAGCTGAGTTGCTTGGGAGTTTGCCTTCCTTTATTAACTGTTTGATTAGGGTTGTCCAATCTGGTGTTTCTTGCTGATTCAAGATCAATGTAATCGATGGTTCTTTGATCGTCTCATGGATGAGGGAATGGTTTTCTCCAGAGGACTTGGTACTGTAGGCCAGCTTTGATAGTAGGTCCACTCTAGTATTTCCTTGGCCTTCTCCAAGTATTTTTGAAATAGGAGGTCCCAGACTTGGTACGTTTCGTTAATTTGAGACATGATGACTTGTGAGTCACTTTTCACTTCCAGACTTTTAACTTTGAGTTCTTTGGCCAAGGGAAGTCCCGCTATGATGGCCTTATACTCAACTTGGTTATTTGACACTCGGAACTCGTATTTGATGGATGGTTCGTATAAGAGTATTTATGAGTTTTCTAGGATTATTCTTCCACACCCCGAAATCTGGTTGGACACTCCGTTGATGTGGAGCGTCCACCATTGCACCGGGAGAGCGGGATATTGGATGGTTATCTCAGCTAGGAAGTCCGCCATGGCTTGGGCCTTGATGAAGTGTCTTGGTTGGTAAGTCACATCGAATTATCACAATTCGACGGACCATGTCATCATTCTTCCTGTCAGGTCGAGTTTTTGGAGCACTTGTCTGATGGATTGATTTATGTGGACTACAATCTGGTGGCTTTGAAAATACTGTCTTAGTCGCCTTGATGAAATGAGTAGGACGAAAGCCAATTTTTTGAGTCGTGAATATCGTGTTTTCGTATTCTGGAACACTTTGATTATGAAGTATATCGACAATTGTTGCTTATCCTCTTTTTAGATCAGAGTCGCTCCCATTGTTTCATCAGTAATTACTAACTATAGGAACAAGGTTCTCCTTCCAACGATAATTTTTTACGTTAGGATTATTTTATTTATACATTCCAAACTTAAGAAAAAAAGTATTTGCCTGTTTTTTTTTCTTTCTTTGAATTTTTTCTTTCTATTTTCTTCCTATTCTAGTTGTTCTTTGTTCATATTCCTCATCTTTCACTAGAAATTTTGTTCATATCTTAATTGATTGCAAGTTGATTTTTGTCCAAATTAAAGAAGAATGTCATCTATATAAGTTTAGAATATTTATGTTAGTTAAGAAGATATAATATATTTTGATATTAATTTTTAGGATTATTAACATCAATTATTAATAATAATTTTATAAAAAATTTTGAAAGAATAATAAAATTAAAAATAATTTAAGATGAAAGTGAGAAAACTATAGAGATGGAGGATCCATGTTCATAACAACTAATATTTTATATAGCTAAAAAAGTGACCATTTATTTTCGTATAGTCTATATTAGTATATGATTATTGTGATTATTTTTTGAATTTTTAAATGTTGTCAAAATTTATTTTTTGCCTATATTAATGTTTTTTCAAAAGATTAATTAAATTTATATTCTTTTGTTTTAAAATATATAACAATGATAATTAGAAATCAGTTTCCATTAATGACACATACAGCAAAAGCATTAAGATATTGCTACTTGGAGATTATGAGAGAAGAGAGAGAGAGAGAGTCTAATATATAATGTGTCTCTCTTATTTTCGGATCTAGAGGCATTCAATTTTAGATCTGAAGCTAGAGCCATAGCACCATATATTATACACAAGGAAATTGCTCAAAGTATATAGTATACACAAAACAAGCAAAAAAATGCATTCAAATAATTCGTCATCAGCTGAAAAGTCCTTTAGAATAAAGCATGATGAAAGGTTCTTCTCAAAGCTTATGGCCAAAGAAGAAGGTTCTTCATCAAGAATTTTCTACTATGGAGAAAAATCAGTGGCTTCAGTTCCATTCACGTGGGAGGCACAACCTGGAACACCTAAACACCCTTTGTCTGATTCTTCTTTGTTGCCACCACTTACACCTCCACCCTCTTTTTATTCCAATAATACCCCTACTAGTGGCAAGAAGAAGAGGAGGAGCTACTACTCATCAAAGAGGGTCAATGATGTCATTTCAACTATTTGGTTAAGACTATCATCAAGTAAGAAAGCTCATCATGTGTCACCATCTTCATCTTGGTCACCATCATCTTCTTCTTCATTGTCTTCTTCTTCTTGGTCATTTGCATATAATAATTATAATTCATCATCTTCCCCTTCATTTTCCATGAGAGAAAATCATAATAATCATGGTAATAATGAGGGAATTAGTAGCGTCTCCTTCTCACACTCATCATCATCATCAAGGTCTATTCCTACTGCTACTATTAAATCTTCTTCTACTTTGAAGCATAATAAATGTGCACGTGGTGGTTTTCTTATTAGAGGGTGCTACGCTTTTTGGAACATGAAGAATGCAACTACCGTGTAAGCTAAGATGTTTTAGCTACTTAATTAATTAACTAGCTTGATTTGGATCTCTACATCTTGTAGACATATATAATGTTTCAAAATTTAGTATTTTGGAACATGTAATTGTGAATGGGACCACAAGATTTGTTACACAACAAGTGCTAATTAAGGACCATGTTGTTGTTGGTGTTATTTCTCATGTATATGCTTCAATTTAATTTACATTTTTAACTAGCAGTTTTAATTTATCATATGTGCCTTCTGTCATATTATTTAATGAGGAATGCTAGGCCTAACAATTTTTGTGATTTGTAGCCATCAAATAACCATCAATAATGATTTTAATGGTATGAGAATGGTGTGAGATTTCATCCAATAGTTCAATTTTTTTTGCTGACCAGAATTTAACAAAGTTGCTAGTCCTTAGATTTTTCCTTATTTAATTTATATTGATATGACTCATTATTCAAAAATTTATGCAAATTATACATGACATTTTTATTTTTGTGAAACTCTAATAATGTAATATATTTCAATATTAAAATGATTGTCTTTTGCTGTGACTCAGCAAGCTTTATTAATATAATTACTGGAAGTGAATTTATACAAGTTAAGTTGACGTGAACTAATTAATTACTGAATTGAGTGTATTATTATAGTTTAGATGGTCTAACTGTCTAAGTGCAAATTACGGAATTGTTAGGAAGACGATGTAGGCTTAAATTAAATACAAGAACCAATGCAAATCTCACATGTAACACCAGTTTTCGGAGATTAATATACAAATAAAGGCATGCGAATGAAACTTCCTGTCTCCTAGCACCGTCATAATGTTACTATTTAGGATTCCATTGTGTGAAACTAATGCTGGTTACTTATTTATTAGTTGACTCATCTAGTCTATTTTAATTTTTTGTTTTATATGATGCTAGTCAATAGTTATCTTATTCTCATATATTATATATTATATGTTATATTGTTTAAAGACAATATATATGGGGGTTACCAAGTAAAATGCTCTCGAAAGATTATATATTTGTTAATTTAATTTTTGAAAAATATATTTATCAAACTTTTTCATTAGGATCCAAAATTATATTGTCTCCAGTAATAATCTGATGTAACGTGTATTTTAATTTGTTGTCCTGTCTTTTGTAAGATTGAGCTATGCTATCAATGAACTATCAGAAAAGGGTTGGCAACAGGAAGAGACACAAGAATTTATTAACATAAACATTTAAGAATTGATTATTGTGAACTATAAAAAGATCAATCGTATGGCTAGAATTTAAGCAAATCACAAAATACTAAGGTATATATCTAATCATGTTTTAGATTATTAAGTTAACCAATATAATCATTCACATACATAATCAGTTCTTAAGTAAATTTTAGTCACATAAGTTAGTTCTTAATAAATTTTAATCACTCTCAGTTCCAAACTTTTATTTTGTTTGACAAATTAGTTTCCATATAAAATTGTTCGTTTAAACACAGAGAATAATCTTAAAATTTTAAAAATTTTTAGAAACTATTACTATGTCTTTGTTAATTTGAGTAATTATTTTTTGAATTAAGTACTTTTTTTCGTCTCTAAAGTGTGAGACCAAAATCAAAATCGTCTCCGACTTTTTTCTGTTATTAAATTCATCATCAACATTACAAAACATTATAAAATCGTCCTTTTGAACATAATAATTTTTGAAATGACACAAATACTACCCTTTTTCTATTATTACTAATTACCCTAGTCCCACCTACCCATTGCCCCCAACCCTTTTCACTGCACCTAAAATAGACAAATTGAAACGAAAAATAGGAACAAAAGAGGGAGAAAAAAAGAAAAAAAAAGGAAGAAGAGGGAAGCAATGGCGGAGAAGAGGGCAGCCTTCTACGGCAAGAAAACGTCAGCAGTTGCTTCGTCAGGGGGATGCAACAGGTCGGAGTCGGGCGCTTGGGTTGCGCGAGGTAACGAGGTGCTCGAAGTTCCGTTCGTTGGGGTCGTTGTCATCGTCGCCGGCGAAGAGACCTGGAAAACGTATGACACTTAATCGACAGAGCTCGGGGCTCCCTTCGCTTTGTCCCTCCCGTCATGGAAAGTGTTGCACGTTGGGAATAGGGTTTTGTTTGGATGCCATGAGTATGTATATAGTGATGCTTTTTGATGGGTGCCCTATTCTTGAGAAATTGGTGTTGGAATCAACCTACAATGACGCATGTGGAGGACCCGTTTGTGTCCAGGGAAGTTCGATTTGAATTTGAATCATTTGGTGAAGGTTAGGATTAGGTTCTCTTGGTACAAGACCTACACTAAGTCTATATTCTTGATAATTGATGAGCGGATAATTTATACGCTTTTTGGCATTGTTTTTACATAGTTTTCAGTATGATTTAGTTAGTTTTTAGTATATTTTTATTAGTTTTTAAATAAAAATCACATTTCTGGACTTTACTATGAGTTTGTGTGTTTTTCTGTGATTTCAGGTATTTTCTGGATGAAATTGAGGGACCTGAGCAAAAGTCAGATTCAGAGGCTGAAGAAGGACTACAGATGCTGTTGGATTCTGACCTCCCTGCATTCGAAGTAGATTTTCTGGAGCTACAGAACTCCAAATGGCGCGCTCTCAATTGCGTTGGAAATTAGACATCCAGGGATTTCCAGCAATATATAATAGTCTATAATTTTCTCGAGTTTAGACGACACAAACTGGCGTTCAACGCCAGCTTCCTGCCCTATTCTGGAGTTAAACGCCAGAAACAGGTTGCAAAGTGGAGTTAAACGCCAGAAACAGGTTACAAACTGGCGTTCAATTCCAAGAGAAGCCTCTACACGTATAAAGCTCAATGCTCAGCCCAAGCACACACCAAGTGGGCCCCGAAAGTGGATTTCTGCATCATTTACTCATTTCTGTAAACCCTAGTAACTAGTTTAGTATAAATAGGACTTTTTACTATTGTATTTACATCTTTGGGGAACATCTTGGGACGTTTAGTTCCTAGATCATGGGGGATGGCCATTCGGCCTGCCTAGACCCTGTTCTTATGTATTTTCAACGGTAGAGTTTCTACACACCATAGATTAAGGTGTGGAGCTCTGCTGTTCCTTGAGTATTAATATATTCATTCGCACCCAAGAACATGATGAATGTGATGATTATGTGATGCTCATCACCATTCTCACCTATGAACGCGTGCCTGACAACCACTTCCGTTCTACATGAAGATGAGATAGAATGAGTATTTCTTAGATATCTAATACAGGGGACCGAGTCCGAGATATTAGAGTCTTCGTGGTATAAGTTAGAACCCATGGATGGCCATTCCCGAGATCCGGAAAGTCTAAACCTTGTCTGTGGTATTCTGAGTAGGATCTGGGAAGGGATGGCTGTGACGAGCTTCAAACTCGCGAGTGCTGGGCGTAGTGACAGATGCAAAAGGATAGTAAATCCTATTCCAGTATGATCGAGAACTGACAGATGATTAGCCATGCAATGACAACGCATTGGACCATTTTCATAGAGAGGATGGGATGTAGCCATTGACAACGGTGATGCCCTACATACAGCTTGCCATGGAAGGGAGTAGGAATGATTGGATGAAGACAGCAGGAAAGCAGAGGTTCAGGAGGAACGAAAGCATCTCTATACGCTTATCAGAAATTCTCACCAATGAATTACATAAGTATCTCTATCCTAGTTTATATTTTAATTATATTTTTATTGTCAATTCACTATAACCATTTGAATCCGCCTGACTGAGATTTACAAGGTGACCATAGCTTGCTTCAAGCCGACAATCTCCGTGAGATTGACCCTTACTCACGTAAGGTTTATTACTTGGACGACCCAGTGCACTTGCTGGTTAGTTGTGCAAAGTTGTGACAAAGTGTGATTCACGCTTGAGAGCACCAAGTCTTTGGCACCATTGTTGATGATCGCAATTTCGTGCACCAAATTTTTGGCACCGTTGCCGGGGATTGTTCGAGTTTGGACAACTGACGGTTCATCTTGTTGCTCAGATTAGGTAATTTTATTTTAATTTTAAGCTTTTTATTTTTATTATTCTTATTTTCGAAAAAAAATAATAATAAAAATAATATTTTCAAAAATATATTTTTCTTCAGAATTTTTAAGAATGAATTCTAGTGTTTCATGATGATTTATTGAATCCTGGCTGGCTGTAAGCCATGTCTAATCTTTTGGACCGGGATTTCAACTTATCATCACAAGAGCTTGTTGATCTTCACCCATTTGGCAGTTACACACATAGTTGTTGTATGCATGGGAGGTAGGCAATATCTGCTGAAGCTTGGCTGGCCATTGGCCATGTCTAGTGTTTTGGACCTGAGCTTTCACTGAAAGCTTGGCTGGCTAGTAAACCATGTCTAATTCTTGGATCGGAGCTTTAGACTAACATTGCAGATTCCTGGAATTCTTATTGAAAATTTTGAAATCCTTATTTTCTTTTTCAAAATTAATTTTTGAAAAAAAAAATACCAAATTTTTTTTTTAAATAAAATCATAAAAATCAAAAAAATAATTTGATGTTTCTTGCTTGAGTCTAGTGTCAAGTCATAAGTTTGGTGTCAATTGCATGTTTATCTCTTTCTTGCATTTTTTTCGAAAACTCATGCATGATGTTCTTCATGATCTTCAAGTTGTTCTTGATGAATCCTCTTGTTTGATCTTTAATTTTTATTATTTTGTGTCTTTTCTTGTTTTTCATATGCATTCTTGAATTCTTAGTGTCTAAATATTAAAAAAAAAAATTCTAAGTTTGGTATCTTGCATGTTTTCTTTTATTGAAAATTTTTCAAAAATACATACTTGATGTTCATCATGATCTTCAAAGTGTTCTTGGTGTTCATCTTTGCATTCAAAGTGTTCTTGCATGTTTCCCTTGTTTTGATCCATAATTTTCATATCTGGAGTCTTTTTGTTGTTTTTCTCTTTCTTCATTAAAAATTCAAAAATAAAAAATATCTTTCCCTTATTTCACTCATAATTTTCGAAAATTTGATTTGATTTAATCAAAAAATTTTTAAAATCTAGTTGTTTCTTATGAGTCAAATCAAATTTTCAATTTAAAAATTCTATCTTTTTCAAATCTTTTTCAAAAATCAAATCTTTTTCATATTTTCAAAAATTTCAAATTGATTTTCAAAAAATCTTTTTCTTATTTTGTTTCATAATTTCAAAATCTTTACTAACAATTAATGTGATTGATTAAAAAATTTTTAAGTTTGTTACTTGCCTAGTAAGAAAGGTACAATCTTTAAACTCTAGAATCATATCTTTTTTCTTTCTTGTTAGTCAAGTAATCAACTTTAATTTTCAAAATCAAATCTTTTTAAATCTCTTTTTCAAATCTTTTTCAAAATAAATTTCAATCACATCTTTTTCAAAATTAATTTCAAAATCTTTTCTAACTTCTTATCTTTTCAAAATTTGATTTTCAAATCTTTTTTAATTAACTACTTAACTTTTCGTTTGATTCTTATCTTTTTCAAAACTACCTAACTAACTCTCTCTTTCTAATTTTCGAAAATCCCTTTCCTCTTTTTCAAAATTCCTTTTTAATTAACTAATTGTTTTAAACTTTAATTTAATTTAATTTCATTTTTCTTTTAATTTTCAAATTATAACTTTGATTTTAAATTAAAAACAAAAATATTTTTATTTTATTTTATTTAATTTTCGAATTCTCTCCCCCTCATCTCTTTCTAATTATTTTATTTATTTACTGACACTTCTCTTCATCTAAAAATTCGAACCCTTTCTTCCTCCTGGTGTTCGAATTTCTCTTCTTCTATTCTTTTCTTCTTCTACTCACATAAAGGAATCTCTATAATGTGACATAGAGGATTCCATATTTTCTTTTCTGTTTTTTTTTTCATATGAGCAGGAACAAGGATAAGAACATTCTTGTTGAAGCTGATCCTGAACCTGAAAGGATTCTGAAGAGGAAGCTAAGGGAAGCTAAAGCACAACTCTCTAGAGAAAATCTGACTGAAATTTTTGAAAAAGAAGGAGACATGGCCAAAAATAATAACAATGCAAGGAAGATGCTTGGTGACTTTACTGCACCAAATTCCAATTTATATGGAAGAAACATCTCAATCCCTGCCATTGGAGCAAACAATTTTGAGTTTAAACCTCAATTAGTTTCTCTGATGCAACAGAATTGCAAGTTTCATGGACTTCCATCAGAAGATCCTTTTCAGTTCTTAACTGAATTCTTGTAAATCTGTGATACTATTAAGACCAATGGGGTTGATTCCGAGGTCTACAGGCTTATGCTTTTCCCGTTTGCTATAAGAGACAGAGCTAGAATATGGTTGGACTCTCAACCTAAGGATAGCCTGAACTCTTGGGATAAGCTGGTCACGACTTTCTTAGCCAAGTTCTTTCCTCCTCAAAAATCCAAATTTCTCATGGAAGGTGACGTCGGGATTTTTGCCGGTAAAGAATTTTATAAAAATAGTTGCGTTGTAGATATAGTTTCTAAACCAACAGAAATCCCTTCGTACAAATGTTTTGGTTGTCACAAGTAACAAACCCCTAAATAAATTGATAACCGAAGTATTCAAACCTCGGGTCATCTTCTCAAGGAGCTGCAGGGAAGTATGTTCTTATTATTGGCTATGGGGATTGTAAATTGGGGTTTTGAGAATGAGGAGTGAATAGTTTAATTAGCGAATAAAGTAAATGAAGAACAAGCAATTTAAATGGCAAGTAAAATAAATAAATAACTGTAAATAAACTTTTGGCAAGGTATGAGAAACTAGAGGTCCTATCCTGGCTATCCTTATCAATGACGATGAAAATTGAATCTTAATTCCGCTTTGTTAACCTTTACTAAGATAAAGGCAGGTCAAGGGATTAATTGGATTGATCTTCGAATCCTATTTTATTTTCTAAGAAAAGATTGGGATTCTTGAAGCTCAATTCAATTAACAAAGATAACAATTATCAAGCATGTTTGAGTTTGATAACTCCTGAGTTACTGATTTCTTAACCAAAACCAAAAGGAGAAAAGTAAATCTACTGGAATAAGAATGTCTTCAGATTGGGAATAATTGTAACTAATAAATAAAAGAAAGCAATATTAACTGAAATACCTCAAATAACATTAATCCAAAATAATAATCTGTAACATGAAAGAATTCCTAAATTAAATTACAAAAGTAAATAATCAACTAAAGTAGTGAATAAAAGTGAAAGAGAAGCTTGAAGTAAAGGAACATTAAACCTGGGATCGAGAGTTACTCCCGAATTAAGAGAAATCCTAAATCTTAATCCTAAGAGAGAGGAGAGAACCTCTCTCCAAACTAAATCTAACTCATGAAAACTAAACTAAAGTCGTCTCTCCCTGAATGGATGCATTTCCTCACTTCATAACCTCTGGTCTATGTCTTCTGGACTTGGATTTGGGCCAAAAAGGGCTTCAGAAATTGCTTGGAGCATTTTCTGCAATTTCTGGTGCGTGGCCTCTGTCACGCGTCCGCGTGGGTCACGCGGTCGCGTCATTCGGAGCTTTTCTTGTCACGCAGTCGCGTCAGTCATGCGGCCGCGTCGCTGTTGATTCGCGCTTGGCATGCATCCGCGTCGCCCATGCGATCGCGTGGATGCCAGTTTCTTTAGAACCCTCCGTTTTGTGCTTTCCTTCCATTTTTGTATGTTTCCTTTCCATGGGTTAATCACTCTATTCTTCTTTTTATTCTTACTTTCTATAACTTTGTTCTTCATCTAACCAATCAACAATCATAGAATATAGTCATACCAAAAATTATGAGGTCTTTAAGTAAGGTTGTAATGGGGCCAAGGTAAAGGTAAGGGTATATGTATAAGGCTAAGTGAGCTAATAAGTGAATCCTTAATTAGACTAAGATCTCACCTAACATACATACTTTCTAAATCAAAGCTTCTTTACCTATTTTCCATATTTTCTCACTTTTGATGTTACATGCTCATATCTCAATGTTTATTTTTATCCCATGTGCATTGCTTTATTTCACAATTGGGGAATTCTTTTTGTGTCCCCTTTATTCAAATACTGAAAAATAAAATCTTCTTTTTTTTTTTATTGCACATGGTAATTTAATTATTTTGATTTCACATGAGCATGCTTCCCAAAAATTCTTATTTTGAATTATTTTAATTCTTTTCTACCCTTTTATTTTTATCATCCATGTTCCCAATAGGTTTTCCCACATTTAAACTATACATAATTTTCTATCTTAAGCTAACCAAGGATTCAACTTGGGATTTTATTTTGTTTTTCTGCTTAAGGCTAGTAATGTGGCTAATAGAATAAAAGGGGATTTAAAGGCTCAAGGTGGCTAACAAGGGTGATGTAAAGGGTAGGCTATTTTGGGATAAGTGAGCTAAAATCAAATAATGGCCTCAATCACTCTCTTGGTATGTATTTCTAATCTATAATCGGATATATAGATTAAAACAAAGTAAAGAATACCAGAATATAAAAGAAGGGCAGAACACACAGGAATAAAAATTATGGTTTGAATGTAACCATACAATTAAGCTCAAAACTCACAGGCTATGTGTTCTCTAGCTCAAAAATTTCTATAACTAATAAGTTAGAATTGCAACTAAACTAAGTGGCTAAAATATGAACTAAAAATACAAAATGCAGAAATAGAGTATAAATACATAAAAATAGCAATGTATAAGTGATGAGCGGATAATTTATACGCTTTTTGGCATTATTTTTAGTATGTTTTTAGTAGAATCTAGTTACTTTTAGGGATGTTTTCATTAGTTTTTATGTTAAATTCACATTTCTGGACTTTACTATGAGTTTGTGTGTTTTTCTGTGATTTCAGGTATTTTCTGGCTGAAATTGAGGGACTTGAGCAAAAATCAGATTCAGAGGTTGAAGAAGGACTGCTGATGCTGTTGGATTCTGACCTCCCTACACTCAAAATGGATTTTCTGGAGCTACAGAACTCAAAATGGCGCGATTCTAATTGCGTTGGAAAGTAGACATCCAGGGCTTTCCAGCAATGTATAATAATCAATACTTTGCCTAAGTTTAGATGACGCAAACTGGCGTTCAATGCCAGCTCTCTGCCCAATTCTGGCGTCCAGCGCCAGAAACAAGTTGCAAAGTAGAGTTCAACGCCCAAAATGGCACAAAAGCTGGCGTTCAACTCCAAGAATGACCTCTCCACATGTAGACTTCAAGCTCAGCCCAAGAACACACCAAGTGGGCCCCGGAAGTGGATTTATGCATCAATTACTTACTCCTGTAAACCCTAGTGACTAGTTTATTATAAATAGAACTTTTTATCATTGTATTCNNATTTCCTACCTTTTTCAAAACTACCTAACTAACTCTCTCTCTCTCTCTAATTTTCGAAAAAATCTTCCCTCTTTTTCAAAATTTCTTTTTAATTAGACTAATTATTTTATTTTTTATTTTGAATTTTCGAAAAACTACTAACCTTTTTCAAAAACTATTTTCGAAAATCACTAACTCTTTTTCAAAAATTATTTTCGAAAATTCTCTCCTCCTCTCATCCCCTTCTATTTATTTATTCATCTACTAACACTTCTCTTCATCTCACATTTCTGCTCCTATCATCACCTTTGTGTTTGGATTCTTCATTCTTTTTCACCCCTATTCCTTTTTTTCTTCTATTAACAATAAGGAACCTCTTTACTGTGACATAGAAGATTCCTCTTCTTTTCTTTTTCTCTTCTCTTTCTTATGACCAGGGACAAAGAAAAAGGCATTCTTGTTGAAGCTGATCCAGAACCTGAAAGGACTCTGAAGAGAAAACTAAGAGAAGCTAAATTACAATAATCCAAAGACAACCTTATTGAAAATTTTGAACAAGTAAAGGAGATGGCAGCCGAACCCAACAACAATAATGCAAGGAGAATGCTTGGTGACTTTACTGCACCTAATTCCAATTGACATGGAAGAAGCATCTCCATTCCTACCATTGGAGCAAACAATTTTGAGCTGAAACCTCAGCTAGTTTCTCTGATGCAGCAGAACTGCAAGTTTCATGGACTTTCATCTGAAGATCCTTTTCAGTTCTTAACTGAATTCTTGCAGATCTGTGATACTGTTAAGACTAATGGAGTAGATCCTGAAGTCTACAGGCTCATGCTTTTCCCTTTTGCTGTAAGAGACAGAGCTAGAATATGGTTGGACTCTCAACCCAAAGACAGCCTGAACTCTTGGGATAAGCTGGTCACGGCTTTCTTAGCCAAGTTCTTTCCTCCTCAAAAGCTGAGCAAGCTGAGAGCTGATGTTCAAACCTTCAGACAGAAAGAAGGTGAATCCCTCTATGAAGCTTGGGAAAGATACAAGCAGCTGACCAAAAAGTGTCCTTCTGATATGCTTTCAGAATGGACCATCCTAGATATATTCTATGATGGTTTATCTGAGCTATCAAAGATGTCATTGGATACTTCTGCAGGTGGATCCATTCACCTAAAGAAAATGCCTGCAGAAGCTCAAGAACTCATTGACATGGTTGCTAATAACCAGTTTATGTACACTTCTGAGAGGAATCCTGTGAGTAATGGGACGCCTATGAAGAAGGAAGTTCTTGAAATTGATACTCTGAATGCCATATTGGCTCAGAATAAAATATTGACTCAACAAGTCAATATGATTTCTCAGAGTCTGAATGGAATGCAAGCTACATCCAGCAGTACTCAAGAGGCATCTTCTGAGGAAGAAGCTTATGATCCTGAGAACCCTGCAATAGAAGAGTTAAAATACATGGGTGAACCATATGGAAACACCTACAATCCATCATGGAGAAATCACCCAAATCTCTCATGGAAGGATCAAAAGCCTCAACAAGGCTTTAATAATAGTGGAAGAAATAGGTTTAGCAATAGCAAGTCTTTTCCATCATCCACTCAGTAACAGACAGAGAATTCTGAGCAGAATCCATCTAGCTTAGCAAATTTAGTCTCTGATCTATCTAAGGCCACTGTGAGTTTCATGAATGAAACAAGGTCTTCCATTAGAAATTTGGAAGTACAAGTGGGCCAGCTGAGTAAAAGGATCACTGAAATCCCTCCTAGTACTCTCCCAAGCAATACAGAAGAGAATCCAAAAGGAGAGTGCAAGGCCATTGAATTAATTACCATGGCCGAACCCACAAGAGAGGAGAAGAACGTGAATCCCAAGGAGGAAGACCTCCCTAGAAAGTTCATAATACCTTGTACCATAGGCACCATGATCTTTAAGGCTCTGTGTGACCTTGGTTCAGGGATAAACCTCATGTCCCTCTCTGTAATAGAGAAACTGGGAATCTATGGGGTGCAAGTTGCTAAAATCTCATTAGAGATGGCAGACAATTCAAGAAAACAGGCTTATGAACAAGTAGAGGACGTCTTAGTAAAGGTTGAAGGCCTTTACATCCCTGCTAATTTCATAGTCCTGGATACTGGAAAGGAAGAGGATGAATCCATCATCCTAGGAAGACCTTTCCTAGCCACAGCAAGAGCTGTGATTGATGTGGACAGAGGAGAATTGATCCTTCAATTAAATAAGGACAACCTTGTGTTTACAACTCAAGGATCTCTCTCTGCATCCATGGAGAGGAAGCAGAAAAAGCTTCTCTCAAAGCAGAGTCAACCAAAGCCCCCACAGTCAAACTCTAAGTTTGGTGTTGGAAGGCCACAACCAAACTCTAAGTTTGGTGTCAAACCCCCATATCCAAACTCTAAGTTTGGTGTTGGGAGGTCTCAACAAAGCTCTGCACATCTGTGAGGCTCCATGAGAGCCCACTGCCAAGCTATTGATATTAAAGAAGCGCTTGTTGGGAGGTAACCCAATGTTTATTTATCTAATTTTATTTTTGTTTTTCATGTTTTCTTAGGTTCATGATCATGTGGAGTCACAAAAATAAACGAAAAATTTAGAAACAGAAT
>NC_029794.2:22774240-22779531 GCF_000816755.2 Arachis ipaensis | reverse complement strand
ATTTTATTCTTCTTCTTCATCTAATTCTTTCTTTTCTTGCTCGAGGGCGAGCAATATTCTAAGTTTGGTGTGGTAAAAGCATAAGCTTTTTGTTTTTCCATTACCATTGATGGCACCTAAGACCGGAGAATCCTCTAGAAAAGGAAAAGGGAAGACAAAAGCTTCCACCTCCGAGTCATGGGAGATGGAAAGATTCATCTCCAAAACTCATCAAGACCACTTCTATGATGTTATGGCCAAGAAGAAGGTGATCCCTAAGGTCCCTTTCAAACTCAAGAGAAATGAGTATCCGGAGATCCGACATGAAATCCAAAGAAGAGGTTGGGAAGTTCTAACAAACCCCATCCAACAAGTCGGCATCCTAATGGTTCTAGAGTTCTATGCCAATGCATGGATCACTAGGAACCATGATCAAAGTAAGAACCCGAATCCAAAGAATTATGTTACAATGGTTCGGGGGAAATACTTAGATTTTAGCCCGGAGAATGTGAGGTTGGCGTTTAACTTGCCTATGATGCAAGGAGATGAACGCCCCTACACTAGAAGGGTCAACTTTAATCAAAGGTTGGACCAAGTCCTCATGGACATATGTGTGGAAGGAGCTCAATGGAAGATTGACTCCAAAGGCAAGCCGGTTCAACTAAGAAGACTGGACCTCAAGCCTGTAGTTAGAGGATGGTTGGAGTTCATCCAACGCTCCATCATCCCCACTAGCAACCGATCTGAAGTTACTGTGGATCGGGCCATCATGATCCATAGCATCTTGATTGGAGAGGAAGTAGAAGTTCATGAAGTCATCTCCCTTGAACTCTACAAAATAGCCGAAAAGCCCTCCCCTGGGGCAAGGCTAGCTTTTCCTCATCTTATTTGCCATCTATGTTACTCAGCTGGAGCTTTCATAGAAGGAGACATTCACATTGATGAAGAGAAGCCCATCACTAAGAAAAAGATAGAGCAAGCAAGAGAGCCCATTCATGGAGCTCAAGAGGCGTATGAAACTCATGACCATGAGATCCCGGAGATGCCTCAAATGCATCTTCCTCCACAAAACTATTGGGAGCAAATCAACACTTCCCTAGGAGAATTAAGTTCCAACATGGGACAACTAAGGGTGGAACATCAAGAGCACTGGCGCGCTTCCAATTGCGTTGGAAAGTAGACATCCAGGGCTTTCCAGCAATGTATAATAGTCCATACTTTTCCGAAGTTTAGATGATGCAAACTGGCGTTCAACACCAGCTCTTTGCCCAATTCTGGCGTCCAGCGCCAGAAACAAGTTGCAAAGTGGAGTTCAACGCCCAAAATGGCACAAAAGCTGGCGTTCAACTCCAAGAATGACCTCTCCACGTGTAGACTTCAAGATCAGCCCAAGCACACACCAAGTGGGCCCCAAAAGTGGATTTATGCATCAATTACTTACTCCTGTAAACCCTAGTGACTAGTTTATTATAAATAGAACTTTTTATCATTGTATTCACAGTCTTGGTTACTCCGATTCCCCTCTGGGGCCGAGACCAATGAACTCCATTATCACTTATGTATTTTCAACGGTAGAGTTTCTACACCCTATAGATTAAGGTGTGGAGCTCTGCTGTTCCTCAAAGATTAATGCAAAGTACTACTGTTTTCTATTCAATTCAACTTATTCAGTTTCTAAGATATTCATTCGCACTTCAACCTGAATGTGATGAACGTGACAATCATCATCATTCCCTATGAACGCGTGCCTGACAACCACTTCCGTTCTACATTAGATTGAATGAGTATCTCTTAGATCTCTTAATCAGAATCTTCGTGGTATAAGCTAGATTGATGGCGGCATTCATGAGAGTCCGGAAAGTCTAAACCTTGTCTGTGGTATTCTGAGTAGGACTCTGGGATTGAATGACTGTGACGAACTTCAAACTCGCAAGTGCTGGGCGTAGTGACAGACGCAAAAGGATAGTAAATTCTATTCCAGTATGATCGAGAACCTCCAAGATGATTAGCCATACAGTGACAGCGCATCGGACCATTTTCACAGAGAGGAATAGGATGCAACCAACGATAAGGGTGATGCCTCCAGACGATTAGCCGTGCTGTGACAGAGCATTTGGACCATTTTCTCGAGAGGATTGAAAGTAGCCGTTGGCACCGGTGACATCCTTACACAAAGCCAGCCATAGAAAGGAGTAAGACTGATTGGATGAAGACAACAGGAAAGCAGAGGTTCAGAGGAATGAATGCATCTCCATACGCTTATCTGAAATTCTCACCAATGATTTACATAAGTATTTCTATCCTTATTTTAGTATTAATTTCGAAAACTCCATAACTATTTTATATCCGCCTGACTGAGATTTACAAGGTGACCAGAGCTTGCTTCATACCAACAATCTCCGTGGGATCGACCCTTACTCACGTAAGGTTTATTACTTGGACGACCCAGTGCACTTGCTGGTTAGTTATGCGAAGTTGTGAAGATATGTTTAGACCATGGTTCTGTGCATCCGTTTTTGGTGCCACGCCAGGGAATCAATTTCGAACAATAATTCACAACCTGAGTAACAATTTCGCATACCAATAAGTACTGCAAAATAGAAATAAAAAGAAAAATACAGAAAAATAGCAAAATAAATAAAAAGAGTATGTAGTGGTTCACCAAAAAAAGAATGCCAGAGATGGCGACCTCCCCACACTTAAAATGTAGCATCGTCCCTGATGCTCAGTCAAGCAGTGTGTGAAGGGGTGTCATCATTGGAAGGACGGGTAGCTGGGGTCTCTGAGGTGGTGATCTGAGGGTCTGACTGCTGTGGAGGAGGTGCTGACTGAAGAGGGATCTCAGGATCTACAGCCTGAATCTGAGGCGGAGCCTCTTGATGGTGTGCTGCCTGCTGGGTGCCTGCCTGCTCTGCCTCGCTCTGTGGATGGGTCTCTGCCTCGGGATCATCCGCCTCCTCGTCAGATGCCTCGGATGGTGTGTCAGGCTCGGAGGAGATGTCGCCAGATCGTATCATCAGCTTTAGGTGCTCATAGCGTCGCTTGTTGCGACGCTCTATCTGGTCAAGCCGTCGAAACAGGCGGTGCACTAGATGATAGATGGGCTCTGGGGCAAGTGGAGGTGCAGTGGTGGTGGCAGGTGTAGCTGTAGAGGAAGAGGGGCCGGCAGATGGTGTGGCAGTGTCACCAGGAGCAGTGAGGAATGGAGGTCTGTAGCCCAAGGCCAGAAAGTTCCTACTGTGCGGGATAATCTTCTTGCATTCTGCAGCAGGTGGCCTCTCATCAGCATCCTCCCATGGCACGTCAGCTCGACGGCCTAGCTGTGTGATCAAATATGGAAAGGGAAGAGTGCCTCAGACGTGGACCTTGGCCATGTAGAACCGGATAAAGCGTAGCAGGTACAGGTCCTTACCCTCCATCACACACCATAGGAAGGTGATCATAGCGGCTGGTATCTCAGTCTCGTGAGTACTCGGCATAATGAAGTTGCTAAGTATCTGATGCCATAGCCGAGCCTCATCATTCAGGTAAATGCGCTTGATTTCCTTTGGCATGGTGGTGTTCTGACCCATAATCCAAGGAACGGTTGGGTCAAGGGCTATCCGGGCCTTTACTGCATCCCAATCAAATCGCATAAAGCGTATGTCTTCCTCAGCTTTCTGATAACCATCCAACTGATCAGTCTTAGGCAGAAGCTTCAAAACATCCTCAGTGGCCTCTTCAGTAACCAGAATTTGCTTCTCTCTGAGGTTCACTGCATCTAGGGAAGTCTTGAAGTAATTGCAGTAGAATTCTCTAACCCAAGATGCATTGACCTCAGTCAGAGGTCTCTCCAGGAAGAACCAGCCTCTTTGTTTGATCTGGTCAGAGGTGTATTGCTGGAGTTTTTCTGGGATCTTCAGAGTCCTCTCCAAGTATAGGTTCCTAGAGGTTGCAAACACCGGATACCTCAGCTCACAGTATCGGTTTGCAAACTTTACTGGATCAGTAGCAGGGATTAGCTGGTCGGCCTTCTCCTGCGGGGTAAAATTTTTCTCCCGCAAGGAGGCATCATGCATGAGATCTATGATAGACATAGAGGCTTCTCCTCTTTTTCGTTTGCCAGTTGTTGCCTTTGCTTTCCCTTTTCTGTGGGAGTCCGACATCCTGAAAAACAGAATTCAAGGATATAATAAAAACAGGAAAACAAGGAGGCAATTAACAAAAGAAGCACATAGTGGCAAAGGAGCAGGAGAGTAATGAATATGAGCTAAGTAAATGTGCATTAAGGATTGAATAGGAGTTAAAAGTTCGAAAAGAAGAATTTACAATCCAAAATGGAATAGAATTCATGTGAAATAGAAAAATAAACATCATGCCTTGGTTAGAATGTTAAGAGAAAGTGAAAGAAAATCAGAAAAGAAGTTTTTTGAAAGGTTAGGTTGGTTAGAATTGAAAAAGAGTTTAGGAAGTGAAAATTAGTGAGTTAGTAGAAGTGGGTTAAAGTAAGTGGCATAATGAAAATATTCCTAGTAACAAGTATTCAAAATTAGAAGCGATAAGTAACTCATATCCAAATAAGTAAAACAGTTTGATGATGACTCAAATAGATACAGAGAAAGCAGAAATTTGGAATCAAACATAAAAAATGTAGTGTAGGAACCAGGAAATCAAAAAGGATAAAAAAACTTGCCCGGGCATTCATGAATGGTTTGGTTAAAGCAGAGTAAAATAGATTTCAAAATGGCAAAACCAAAACATGAATGGAAACATTTTATAGAAATTTGGACAGTATTCCGGCTAAAATTGGATTGTCCCGGAAAATAAACAGCAGTCAAATAGTTCATATGAATCAAAATTAAAGCTGTACTTACATATAAGGAATATAAACATGAAAATTCAGAGTAAAGAGCAGCATGAAACAAGAAATTATATCATATGAAGAAAACTAACAGCACATCATCAGTAGAATTGCGAAAATAAAGAAACAAGAAACAAGAACAGTGCAATTAAACAGACCTAAATCCACTAACCACATCCTAGGCTACCTAACATCCTAAAATCCCTACAACATGCATATCTAACTAGCGTAAAGATGAACAATAACAGAAAATAGGAACCAACGATGAAAGGATAAAATGTTGGCGTTCGGCAGAACCTGGTAGGCGAACTAGGGAGAATGGGCAGAAAGGTGGCTGGGAATGGTGGTGACGGCGTCTGGCGAGGCGGAGAAAGGCGGCCCGGTGACGGTGATGCTGTTTGGAGGGGCAAGGAGGGAAAGTAGGGGTAATAGGGGTAGGGGGAAAGAGGGGAAGGGGTGGGTGGGGTGGGTG
>NC_029794.2:22746416-22774215 GCF_000816755.2 Arachis ipaensis | reverse complement strand
GCGCTTGGGATGGTCAGCGCGGGGGGGTTTGGAAAGAAGAGGGAGAGAAGAGGAGGTTAGGTTGGTAGTGGTGGGTCGGTGGTGGTGCGGTGGCGGCTGGTGGCGGCTGGTGGGTCTAGGGCGGCGGTGGGTGGGGGAAGGAGGAAGGGGGAAGAAAGAAGAAGAAGGAAGAGGAGGGAGGGAGGTTGTGGTGACGGGGGAAGGTGCTGGTGGTGGGTGGCGGCGGCCAGGTAGGGTCGGTGCGGGGGGTAGGCGTGGCTGGGGGGTTATAAATTTGAATCCACGCGGCCGCGTGGGGGACGCGGTCGCGTGGCTGGAGCGAAAAAATGGTGTGACGCGATCGCATAAATGACGCGATTGCGTGGAGGGCAAAAAGAGTGGCTGGATCGAAAAAGGGTGTGACGCGATCGCGTGGATGACGCGATCGTGTGGAGGGCAAATAGAGTGAATGACGCGATCGCCTGGGGCATGCGATCGCGTCACTGGAATTTGTGCTAAACGCACAAATCCATCATCGTTTCAGCGCAACTCTCTGTCTCTTTTTGGGGTGTGATGCAATCCATGCGACGCGATCGCGTCGCTCATGCGATCGCGTGGGATTGGTATTGTGCAAGTGACGCGATCGCATGAGTGACGCGATCGCGTGGGTCAATTGTGCGAAACGCACAATGGCCGCACGATTCCAGCCTAACTTTCTGGACGTTGGATCTTTACGCCGATCTCCAGGTCACGCGGCCGCGTGGATGACGCGGTCGCGTGGGTAATGTTTTACGCCATTTGACGCGATCGCATGGATGATGCAGTCGCGTGGAGCACCTTCTTCTCTTCTTTTTTTTATGCAGTATACAGAATGCAATGATTAATATGAATGCGATGCAAAATTCCAGGTTCAATATTATAAAATAAAATAACACTTGAAAATAAACAAAACGAAATAAAAATTGAAAAATGAACGATCATACCATGGTGGGTTGTCTCCCACCTAGCACTTTTAGTTAAAGTCCTTAAGTTGGACATTGGATGAGCTTCTTGTTATGGCGGCTTATGCTTAAATTCATCCAGAAATCTCCACCAATGCTTGGAATGCCAATAGCCTCCGGGGTCCCAAACTAGGCACGTGAAGCTTCTAAGCAGCTTCAAACAGATTCTCAGACTCCCGGGGTGACGAATGTTAGCATAGATTCTAGGATCCCAAATTTTGCTTTTAAATCTGCCTCCGTTTTGATCTATACTTTTCCATCTGGGTGGTTTTGAGATTAGATTCTCACCAGGATAGCTAAACGTTTTTCGAGATCCATCCGGTTGATCATGATGCCAATCCGTGCACTTCAAGTTGAAACGTGGAACGTTGTTGAACCTTGTGCACCAGCTCTGAGTACGAGCCATTTCCCTTTTACTCTTAAAGCCACAGAGATCTCTAAGCTGGCCATCTGTTTCAAGCAAACCATATTCAAGTGGAAAAATACAGTTAAAAGTTAAGGATTGTACCCACTTGAAGCTTGTATTGGGTGGTAATGGCCTTGGGGTAGGTGGTTCTAGTGGTTCTGTGAGTTCTACTCCCTTGTGCTCTTCTGTGAAATTCTCCACTTCTTTGCAAGATTCTTCAAATGTTTCCATGTCTTGATCAAAGCCATCTATGTCCTCCTCATCACTTGTGTCATAGACTGGAGGTTGAGAGAAATCTACCTCCGTATCATCTTCGTATTCGCTTGGGGAAGATTCTTCGATCTCAGAGAATTCACTTGCAGATGCAAGTTCATTATCATCATCAAGGAAACTTGCTTTTTGGATTATTCTGTCTAGTTCTTCAGGAAATACCTGCCTTGGGGATTGCGCACAATCCTCCTTAGCATCAATTGTAACATCCTTGACAGAATTTTCCACAACTCTGGCTTCCCATGGAAGTTCAGCATCTCCTAAGTTTTCAACAAACTCTTCTTCTTCAATAATGACAGCTTCTTCTACTTGTTCCAGTACGAAGCCATGCTCTGTCTTGTCCACTGGAGTTTCTAGTGTTTCCTTCATGCTACGCTCTTCATTAGACTGTCCACATGGTGTCGTGGGAGGTCCTTGAATGTTCAAACGTCTGGCAAGTAATTGACTTATTGCTTGCTCCAGTTGACGAATGGTTGTTTGAAGTTGATCTGCTGTTTCCTTGAGGCGAATCTCTGATTCTCGGGGTGATAGATTTGGACGTGGTACATGGGGAAGTGGTGGTGTTTGGGAGTGATTGGATTGGAACTGGGGTAAATGGGGATCATGTGGTGGTGAATGGTGAAAAGAAGCTTGTGAGCGTGGTGGTTCGAAGTTATGTTGAGAGGATGGCCTATAAGCACGTAGTGGGGCTTGTTGGTAGTTACAAGGTTGTCCACCATGTCTATTTGCTTGGTATGCATTGTAGAATGGTCTTTGTCCATGATATCTTGGAGGGTGTTGTTGCCTAAAGGGTTGATCAGATCCTCTTGGCTCCATCCATCTTTGATTGCTCTGACCTTGATGCATATTCCTATTATAACTTTCATTCCTTTCAATAACATTAGAACCAAACTCAAAGCGAAAGGGGTGAGAATTCATAGTAGCTGATGAAAATAAAAGGGGAAAATAAAAACAGATAAACAAGTAAAAGAAGAATATTTACAATAACCAATAATAAGGCACACGATTGCAGCTCCTTGGCAACGGCGCCATTTTGACGTTGGGATTTTTGCCGGTAAAGAATTTTATAAAAATAGTTGCGTTGTAGATATAGTTTCTAAACCAATAGAAATCCCTTCGTACAAATGTTTTGGTTGTCACAAGTAACAAACCCCTAAATAAATTGATAACCAAAGTATTCAAACCTCGGGTCGTCTTCTCAAGGAGCTGCAGGGAAGTATGTTCTTATTATTGGCTATGGGGATTGTAAATTGGGGTTTTGAGAATGAGAAGTGAATAGTTTAATTAGCGAATAAAGTAAATGAAGAACAAGCAATTTAAATGGCAAGTAAAATAAATAAATAACTGTAAATAAACTTTTGGCAAGATATGAGAAACTAGAGGTCCTATCCTGGCTATCCTTATCAATGACGATGAGAATTGAATCTTAATTCCGCTTTGTTAACCTTTACTAAGATAAAGGAAGGTCAAGGGATTAATTGGATTGATCTTCGGATCCTATTTTATTTTCTAAGAAAAGATTGGGATTCTTGAAGCTCAATTCAATTAACAAAGATAACAATTATCAAGCATGTTTGAGTTTGATAACTCCTGAGTTACTGATTTCTTAACCAAAACCAAAAGAAGAAAAGTAAATCTACTGGAATAAGAATGTCTTCAGATTGGGAATAATTGTAACTAATAAATAAAAGAAAGCAATATTAACTGAAATACCTCAAATAACATTAATCCAAAATAATAATCTGTAACATGGAAGAATTCATAAATTAAATTGCAAAAGTAAATAATCAACTAAAGTAGTGAATAAAAGTGAAAGAGAAGCTTGAAGTAAAGGAACATTAAACCTGGGATCGAGAGTTACTCCCGAATTAAGAGAAATCCTAAATCCTAATCCTAAGAGAGAGGAGAGAACTTCTCTCCAAACTAAATCTAACTCATGAAAACTAAACTAAAGTCGTCTCTCCCTGAATGGATGCATTCCCTCACTTCATAACCTCTGGTCTATGCCTTCTGGACTTGGATTTGGGCCAAAAAGGGCTTCAGAAATCGCTGGGAGCGTTTTCTGCAATTTCTGGTGCGTGGCCTCTGTCACGCGTCCGCGTGGGTCACGTGGTCGCGTCATTCTGAGCTTTTCTTGTCACGCGGTCGCGTCAGTCATGCGGCCGCGTCACTGTTGATTCGCGCTTGGCATGCGTCCGCGTCGCCCATGCGATCGCGTGGATGCCAGTTTCTTTAGAACCCTCCGTTTTGTGCTTTCCTTCCATTTTTGTATGTTTCCTTTCCATCCTTTAAGTCATTCCTGCCTTAGAAGATCTGAAACTACTCAACACGCTAGTCACGGCATCTAATGGAATTAAAGGTAATTAAAATAATTAGTTTTAAAGCATAGGAACACATGTTTTTCACATACATCACACAATGAGGAAGGGAAAGTAAAACTATGCAATTAATATGAATAAGTGGGTGAAGGATTGAATAAATCACTCAAACTAAGCACAAAATATATCATAAAATATGGGTTTATCAGAAGGATCAACAAAAGCCTCAACAAGGCTTTAATAATGGTGGACGAAACAGGTTTAGCAATAGCAAACCTTTTCCATCATCCACTCAGCAACAGACAGAGAATTCTGAGCAGAATCCATCTAGCTTAGCAAATATAGTCTCTGATCTATCTAAGGCCACTTTAAGTTTCATGAATGAAACAAGGTCCTCCATTATAAGTTTGGAGGCACAAGTGGGCCAGCTAAGTAAAAGAGTAACTGAAACTCCTCCTAGTACTCTCCCGAGCAATACAGAAGAAAATTCCAAGAGAGAGTGCAAAGCCATTGATTTGACCATCATGGCCGAACCTATAAGGGAGGGGGAGAACGTGAATCCTAGTGAGGAAGACCTCCTGGGACGTTTAGTGACCAATAAGGAGTTTCCCTTTGAGGAACCAAAAGGAATATGAGGCTCATCTAGAGACCATAGAGATTCTATTAAACCTCCTTCTGCCCTTCATGAGCTCTAATGAGTATTCTTCTCCTGAAGAGAATGAAGATGTCACTGAAGAGCAAGTTGCTAAGTACCTTGGTGCAATCATGAAGCTGAATGCCAAATTATTTGGCAATGAGACTTGGAAAGATGAACGTCCCTTGCTCACCAATAAACTAAATGCATTGGATAGGCAGAATTTACCTCAAAAGAAACAGGATCCTGGTAAATTCTTAATTCCCTGTAACATAGGCACCATGACCTTTGAGAAGGTTTTGTGTGACCTGGGATCAATGCCACTCTCTGTAATGGAGAAACTTGGGATCTTTGAGGTGCAAGCTGCCAAAATCTCATTAGAGATGGCAGACAACTCAAGAAAACAGGCTTATGGACTAGTAGAGGACGTGCTAGTAAAGGTTAAAGGCCTTTACATCCCTGCTGATTTCATAATCCTAGACACTGGGAAGGATGAGGATGAATCCATCATCCTTGGATGACCCTTCCTAGCCACAGCAAGAGCTGTGATTGATGTGGACAGAGGAGAGTTGGTCCTCCAACTGAATGAGGACAACCTTGTGTTTAAAACTCAAGGATCTCCTTCTGTAACCATGGACAGGAAGTATGAAAAGCTTCTCTCACTGCAGAGTCAACCAAAGCCCCCACAGTCAAACTCTAAGTTTGGTGTTGGGAGGCCACAACCAAACTCTAAGTTTGGTGTTGAACCCCCACATTCAAACTCTAAGTTTGGTATTGGGAGGTCCCAACAATGCTCTGAACATCCGTGAGGCTCCATGAGAGCTCACTGTCAAGCTATTGACATTAAAGAAGCGCTTGTTGGGAGGCAACCCAATGTTATTTAATTATGTCTATTTTATTTTTATTGTTATTTTCGTGTTTTATTAGGTTGATGATCATGTGGAGTCACAAAAACTGCTGAAAAATCAAAAACAGAATGAAAAACAGCATTAAAAACAGCACACCCTGGAGGAGGAGCATTCTGCCGTTTAAACGCCAGAAACAAGCATCTGTCTGGCGTTTAACGCCAGAAACAAGCATCTACCTAGCGTTAAACGCCAGAAACAGGCTACATTTGGGCGTTTAACGCCAGAAACAGGTAGCAGTCTGGCGTTAAACGCCAGGATTGCACAGCAAGGGCGTTTTACACGCCTAATTGGAGCAGGGATGTTAAGTCCTTGGCCCCACTGGATCTGTGGACCTCATAGGATCCCCACAGGATCTATGGACTCCACAGGATCCCCACCACCTTCTTCTCTCCTTTTCACACCTTCTTCATATCTCTCTTCTCCAAATACTCTTCACCAATCACCTCAATCACTCTTCCCCATCACCTCTTCACCATTCACATCCATCCATTCTTTCCCATAAACCCCACCTACCTACAAAATTCAAAATCTTTTCCCTCCCAAACCCAACCCTAATGCCCAAACCCTAATCCCTCCCCCACTCCTATATAAACCCCTCATTCCTTCTTCATTTTCACACAACACAACCCTCTCTTCTCCCCCTTGGCCGAATACACCTTCTCCCTCCATCTCCTCCTCCTTTTTCTTCTTCTCCTTCTTTCTTTCTTCTTTTGCTCGGGGACGAGCAAACATTTTAAGTTTGGTGTGGTAAAAAGCATTGCTTTTTATTTTTCCATAACCATCAATGGCACATAAGGCCAGAGAATCCTCAAGAAAGAGGAAAGGGAAGGCAATTGCTTCCACCTCTGAGTCATAGGAGATGGAGAGATTCATCTCAAAGGTCTATCAAGACCACTTCTATGAAGTTGTGGCCAAGAAGAAAGTGATCCCTGAGGTTCCTTTCAAGCTCAAAAAGAATGAGTATCCAGAGATCTGACTTGAAATCCAAAGGAGAGGTTGGGAAGTTCTCACCAACCCCATTCAACAAGTTGGGATCCTAATGGTTTAGGAGTTCTATGCAAACGCATGGATCACTAGGAACCATGATCAAAGTGTGAACCCAAATCCAAAGCATTGGCTCACCATGGTTCGGGAGAAATACTTAGATTTCAGTTCGGAAAATGTAAGGCTAGCGTTCAACTTGCCAATGATGGAAGAAAACGCACGCCCCTACACTAGAAGTGTCAACTTTGATCAAAGGTTGGACCAAGTCCTCATGGACATATGTGTGGAAGGAGCTCAATGGAAAATTGACTCAAGAGGCAAGTCGGTTCAATTGAGAAGACTGGACCTTAAGCCTGTAGCTAGAGGATGGTTGGAGTTTATTCAACGCTCAATCATTCCTACTAGCAACCGGTCTGAAGTTACTATAGGCCGGGCCATCATGATCCATAGTATCATGATTGGGGAGGAAGTAGAGGTTCATGAGATTATACCTCAAGAGCTCTACAAGGTGGCTGACAAGTCATCCACTCTGGCAAGGTTAGCCTTTCCTCACCTTATTTGCCACCTATGCAACTCGGCTGGGATTGACATAAAGGGAGACATCCTTATTGAAGAGGATAAGCCCATCACTAAGAAAAGGATGGAGCAAACAAGAGATCATGGACCTCAACAAGAGCATGAGAAAATTCTTTACCATAAAATCCCTGAGATGCCTCAGGGGATGCACTTTCCTCCACAGAATTATTGGGAGCAAATCAACACCTCCCTAGGAGAATTAAGTTCCAACATGGGACAACTAAGGATGGAGCACCAAGAGCACTCCATCATCCTCCATGAGATTAGAGAAGACCAAAGAGCTATGAGGGAGGAGCAACAAAGACAAGGAAGAGACATAGAGGAGCTCAAGAGCACCATTGGTTCTTCAAGAAGAGGAAGACGCCACCCTCACTAAGGTGGACCCGTTCCTTAATCTCCTTGTTCTTATTTTTCTGTTTTTCATTTACTATGCTTTATGTTTATGTTTGTGTCTTATTACATGATCATTAGTGTTTAAGTGTCTATGCCTTAAAGTTATGAATGTCCTATGAATCCATCACCTCTCTTAAAATGAAAACTGTTCTAAAAACAAAAGAACAAGAAGTACATGGTTTCGAATTCATCCTTGAAACTAGTTTAATTATTTTGATGTGGTGACAATACTTTTTATTTTCTGAATGAATGCTTGAACAGTGCATATGTCTTTTGAAATTGTTGTTTATGAATGTTAAATATGTTGGCTCTTGAAAGAATGATGAAAAAGGAGACATGTTATTTGATGATCTGAAAAATCATAAAAATGATTCTTGAAGCAAGAAAAAGCAGTGAATACAAAAGCTTGCAGAAAAAAAAGAGAAAAGAAAAATGGCGAAAAAAAAAAGAAAAAGAAAAAGCAAGCAGAAAAAGCCAAAAGCTCTTAAAACCAAAAGGCAAGAGCAAAAAGCCAATAGCCCTAAAAACCAAAAGGCAAGGTAATAAAAAGGATCCAAGGCTTTGAGAATCAGTGGGTAGGAGGGCCTAAAGGAATAAAATCATGGCCTAAGCGGCAAAACCAAGCTGTCCCTAACTATGTGCTTGTGGCGTTTCTTATTTTTATCCTATTTGATTTTCAGTTGCTTGGGGACAAGCAACAATTTAAGATTGGTGTTGTGATGAGCGGATAATTTATACGCTTTTTGGCATTGTTTTTACATAGTTTTCAGTATGATTTAGTTAGTTTTTAGTATATTTTTATTAGTTTTTAAATAAAAATCACATTTCTGGACTTTACTATGAGTTTGTGTGTTTTTCTGTGATTTCAGGTATTTTCTGGCTGAAATTGAGGGACCTGAGCAAAAGTCAGATTCAGAGGCTGAAGAAGGACTGCAGATGTTGTTGGATTCTGACCTCCCTGCGTTCAAAGTGGATTTTCTGGAGCAATAGAACTCCAAATGGCGCTCTCTTAATTGCGTTGGAAAGTAGATATCCAGGGCTTTCCAGCAATATATAATAGTCCATACTTTGCCCGAGTTTAGACGATGCAAACTGGCGTTCAACGCCAGCTTCCTACCCTATTCTGGAGTTAAACGCCAGAAACAGGTTGCAAAGTGGAGTTAAATGCCAGAAACAGGTTACAAACTGGCGTTCAACTCCAAGAGAAGTCTTTACACGTGTAAATCTCAATGCTCAGCCCAAGCACACACCAAGTGGGCCCCGGAAGTAGATTTCTGCATCATTTACTCATTTCTGTAAACCCTAGTAACTAGTTTAGTATAAATAGGACTTTTTACTATTGTATTTACATCTTTGGGGAACATCTTGGGACGTTTAGTTCTTAGATCATAGGGTCTGGCCATTCAGCCATGCCTAGACCTTGTTCTTATGTATTTTCAACGGTAGAGTTTCTACACACCATAGATTAAGGTGTGGAGCTCTACTGTTCCTTGAGTATTAATGCAAAGTACTATTATTTTTCTATTCAATTCAAGCTTATTCCTATTCTAAGATATTCATTCGCACCCAAGAACATGATGAAAGTGATGATTATGTGACGCTCATCACTATTCTCACCTATGAACGCGTGCCTGACAACCACTTCCGTTTTACATGAAGACGAGACAGAATGAGTATCTCTTAAATATCTAATACAGGGGACCGAGTCCGAGATATTAGAGTCTTCGTGGTATAAGTTAGAACCCATGGATGGCCATTCCCGAGATCCGAAAAGTCTAAACCTTGTCTGTGGTATTCCGAGTAGGATCTGGGAAGGGATGGCTGTGACGAGCTTCAAACTCGCGAGTGCTATCAATTTCCTCTCCAATGTTTGATGCCTTTCAATTTCGTTCTCCACGGTTGAGGTATGGTGTTTTTTGTTTCTGAACTTGGATTTCTTCAATTCACTCTATTGAAGTTTGATTATTTTAGAATGATGAAGTGAAGTTTTATGTGATGTGTGGGGTTTGGGGGTGACTGTTGAAAAATCACCTTAATTTGAAATTTCTGTGTAATTATTGTTATTGTTGTTGTTGTTGAATTGTTGCACAAAGAAAATTGTTCAAGTGAAAAAAAAAGGGTTGGGGACAGTGAGTGGATGGTAGTGATTTAGAATGATGAATTGAAAATAGGAAAAAAGAAGATGTGCTGGTTATGGTGGAAGTGGTGATGGCAATAAAATAAGGGAGAAAGAGATATGTAGTAATGGTGATGATGATGGAGGTTAGTGGTGAGGGTAGGGAGGGTTTTTTCATTTTTGTTTAAGGAAAAAATTATCCATAAAATATTGTTTATGGACAAAAGGACGATTTTATAATGTTTTGTAACGTTGAGGATGATTTTAGTAACTAAAAAAAGTCAGGAACGATTTTTATTTTGGTCTAGAACTTTAAAGACGAAAAAATATAACCCTTATTTTTTTTTTATCAAATTTTAACATGAAGATTGATATGTCTAAAAAAATAAGAAAGTTAGAGACTAATTTCGTGATTAAAATTTATCGAGGATTAAATTTTTTGACTAAAAATTTATTGGAGATCGGACTCATTTGGTATGTTACTCATATGTAATAGTCTAACAATTATGCTCTCAACTACATATAATTTGGAACTAAATGGTTTAAGCAACATTGTTGTAGGAGATGCACTAGCTAGCTAGCATATGAATCCCAATCCAGAACTTGTGAAAGTAGGGGGAGCCAAAAGGAAAAATGAGTACTTTTGATGAAATTAATTAGTGAATGGCGTTTATCTAATTAAAGTGTATATATATTAAATGGAAAATGATGAAGTAGCTAGGGGCCATCAAATTTACGTGGGGGTCCTCTAAGGAGAGATAGATGCATTAATACATATCATGACTAATGAAATTTGCAACATATATTTCATGATTTTCATCTACTGTGGAAGAACATAACATTTTGGAGTATCCAGTTACGTTTGACTCATTAGTCATTAGATTAATATATATAGACAAGAGTTCACTTTTATTAAGAATTCTTGCCCACTTTCACGTTTATTATTATATTTTTCTATCAACATGAGTCACTAAACTTCTTAGATTAAAGTTAGGAGTTCTACTGATTTTCATGGATTAATAAAAGTACAAATATTCTATTCAATTCGTGTGTGACTCAATTCTAAGATGTATCTTCATTCTTCAACCTTATGAATGGAATGATCCGTGACACTCATCTTCATTCTACATGGATTCAGTGTGAGTCCTTAACCAGAGATCACTGAACTACCAGCTTGATTATACATCTCTTAGATGGCTAATCCACAACTTCGTTGGGGACTTTTTGAGACACCAGTTCAGCCGAGGTATGGAGAGATTAGAGTCTTTGTAGTAGAGGCTAGAACCAAAGGCGCAGCATTCTCTGATCTAGAAGATTCGACATTATCTGTGGCATTTTGAGTAGGATCATCAAGGGAATGAACTGTAGGAGCTTCACCCTCATTCAGATTGAGCGCATACTAAACCTGGCGTTCAGCCTGAGGGAGGAAGATTGGCGGCCATTAAACCCGCGTTGATCACTTACATCCTGCCATGGAAGGGATCACTCACAGTTGGAGAAAGACAGTAGGAAAGGTTGAAGCAAGAAGAATGAAGCATCTCCGAAGCTTCAACCGTTCTCTTATCAATGTTTTCACTCAAATTAAGTAATTTCATCCCTATTCCTATTTTATGCATTTATCTCAACAAACTATCTTTTATAATCGCCTGACTAAAATTTACAAGGTGTCCATAACTTGATTCAAAACAACAATCTCCGTGGGATTGAGCCTGACTCACCTCAGGTATCAGTTGGACGACCCAGTGCACTTGCTGGTTCAGTTGTGCGAGTTCTTATTTCACGCACCAAGTTTTTGGCGCCGTTGCCAGGGATTGTTTGGATTTGATAAGCAACCGGATTATCTTGTTGCTTAGATTAGGTACTTTTTAATTTTGTTTGAGTCTTTTGTTTCCCTTTTTCGAAAAGAAAATCAAAAATTTTTCAAAAATTTTTTTTTTGATCTTTTATCTTTTTGTTTGAGTCTTTATTTTTGTTCTTGTTAAATTTCGAATTTTCTTAGTTCTTTTTCAAAAAAAAAAAAATTCAAAAAAAGTGTCTTTTGTTTGAGTCTTGTTTCAATCCTTACATTTGGTGTCTCTTTTTATCTTGGTCCCTTTGGTACTTTTGGTCTATCTTTTCTTGAGTTTTTAGAAAATTGTTCTTGTTACTTTCTTTTATTTGATTTCAATATCTATAAATTTGATGTTTTTTGGTGTTTTTTATGCAAATTTCGAAAAATTAGTGTCTTGGCTTTTAAAATTTTAAGTTTGGTGTCCTTTAGTTGTTCTTTAGTTGCTTTGAATTTTTGAAATTGTTCTTTATGTTTCTTCTTGGTATTCAAGTTGTTCTTGTTTCTTTTCTTGTTTTGATCTTAAAATTTTTAAGTTTGGTATTTTTTGGTTATTTTTCTCTTTCAAATTTTTGAAAACTTTGTGTCTTAAATCTAAAAATTTTAAGTTTGGTGTCTTTTGGTTGTTTTTCTCTTTCTTCATTAATTCAAAAATAAAAAATATCTTTTCTATCTTTATTTCAAAATTATTTTCAAAAATCTTTACAAGAAATTTCAAATTTTAATTTCAAAATCAAAATCTTATCTTATCTTAATTTCAAATTTCAAATTTCAAATCTTATCTTTTTAAAATCTTTTAAAATCTTTTCTTTTAATTGTAATTCTATCTTATCTTATCTTTCTTTTAAAATTTAAAATTCAAAACTTTTTCAAATCTTTATCTTATTTTTTGTTATCTTTCATTAAATTTCAAAATCAAATCTTTTTCAAATCTTTATCTTATCTTGTTTTAAATTCAAATTTTAAAATTCAATTTTCAAAATCTTATATTATCTTAATTCAATTTCAATTATCAAATTTTAAATTTTAAAATTCAAAATTCAAAATTCAAATTTCAAATTTCAAATTCAAATCTTTTTCAAATCTTATCTTATTTTCAAATCTTTCTTAAGTAGTTACTTATTTTCTCTCTCTTCTTTTTCAAAACTTCCTAACTAATTCATCTCTCTTCTCATCTATTTCTCTCTCTTCTTTTTCGAAAATCATCATTTAATTTTCAAATCTTTTTAATTAATTTGCATTTATTTTTTAATTAAATTAATAAATAAAATAAAAACAAAAATATTTTAATTCTGGTTTCTCTTTTTACTTCTTAATTTTCGAATCCTTCTTCCCTTTTATTCGAATTCTTCATCTCCTTCCTCTATCTTCATTCTTCTTTCTTCTTCACATCTCACATAAAGTCCTCTATTCTTGGATATAGAGCTCCCATTCTTCTTCTTTCTTGTTTATGAGCAGGAACAGGGATAAAGAACTTCTCTTAGATCTTGATCCTGAACCTGAGAGGACCCTAAGGAAGCGTTTACAACAAGTTAAAGCATAACATTTCGGAGGAAACCTCACAGAGCTATTCGAACAAGAAGCCAAAAACATAGATATGGCAGCTGAGCCAAATAATGGAGGAGATGCAAGGAAGGTTCTTGGTGACTGATAAACCTCTATTTCATGCTTTATCTTGTGCTCAATTGAGTAGTTTTTATCAACTCTTTACACACTTATTCATACTATATGCATGGTTTTATATTTGCCTTCCTAATTATGTGCCTTGATTGAAAACATGCTTCTTTGGCCTTTATATTGCTAATATTAATCCTCTCTTATCACCATTAGATGCCTTGATATGTGTGTTAAGTGATTTCAGAGGTTACAGGGCAGGAATGACTCAGAGGATGGAAAGGAAGCATGCAAAAGTAGAAGGAATACAAGAAGTTGGAGAAATTGCTAAGCTATCCAGCCTGACCTCTTCGCACTCAAATGGCTATAACTTTAGCTACAGAGGTCCAAACGACGCGGTTCCAGTTGCATTGGAAAGCTAACGTTCGGGGCTTCGATTTGATATATAATATGCCATAGTTGCCCTGACGCTAGGTGACGCGAACGCGTGATCCACGCGGACGCGTCGCATCTGCGAACTTCAACCCGCGCGGCCGCGTGGGCGACGCCTCCGCGTCACTTGCCCGCGACCTGAACATACCAGAATATGCTGAGGGCGATTTCTGGGCTATTTTTGACCCATTTTTCGGCCCAGAAAACACAGATTAGAGGCTATAAAGTGGGAAAATGCATCCATTCATGAGAGAGCTCGCCAATTTTCACTTTCCATGATTTAGATTTAGTTTGAGAGAGGTTCTCTCCTCTCTCTCTTAGGATTAGGATTAGGATTTAGGACTTCTCTTAGTTTTTAAGAGTGACTCTCGATCCAGGTTTAATATTTACTTTAATTTATGTTTCTATGCTACTTTTACCTTAATGCTTTCATTCGTATTTACAGATGTTGCCCAATTGGCTTATGAACCATTCCATGTTACAGATTATTATTTGAGTTAATGATTATTTGAGGTATTTCAGTTATTGATTGCTTTCTCTTTAATTTAAGTTATTATTGCTTCCCATCTAAGGACATTTTTATTCCAACAATTTTACTTTTTCCCTTTTTGGTCTTGGTTAAGAAATCAGTAACTCAACATTATCAAACTCAACATAACTGATAATCGCTATCTTGCTAATTGAACTGAACTTCAATAATCCCAATTTTTTCTTAGGAATTAAATAGGATTCGAAGGTCAAACTAATTAGTCCCTTGACTTTCCTTTGCTTTAGTAAAGGTTAACTAAGCGGAATTTAGATTCAACTTTCACTATTGTTGAGAGAGATAATTAAGTTGGACTTCCAATTTCTCTTACCTTGCCAAAAGTTTGCTTTACAGTTTTATTTATTTTAATTGCCATTTACTTTACTTGTCATTTAAATCACTAGCTTCTCACCTTCTAAACCCCGATTACAACCTTTATAGCCAATAATAAGAACATACTTCCTTGCAGTTCCTTAAGAAGACGACCCGAGGTTTGAATACTCGGTTAATAATTTTTAAGGGGTTTGTTACTTGTGACAACCAAAACGTTTGTAAGAAAGGGTGATTGCTTGGTTTAGTAACTATACTTACAACGAGAGTTTTTATAATCTCTAAACCATCAATCTTCAGTTCTTCAAAATGGCGCCGTTGCCGGGGAACTGCTAACGTGTGCCTTATTATTGGTTATTGTAAATATTTTTCTTTTGCTTGTTTATTTATTTTTGTTTTTCCTTTTTTATCTTTATTTGCTACCATGAACTCTCACCCCTCTCGCTTTGAGTTTGGTTCTAACTTTGTTGAAGGAAATAGAAGTTATAGCAGGAATATGCATCAAGGTCAGACCAATCAAGGATGGATGGAGCCAAGAGGATCTAATCAACCCTTTAGGCAGCAACACCCTCCGAGGTATCCTGGACAAAGACCATTCTACCGTGCATACCCAGCTGAAAGATATGGTGGACAACCTTGTAACTACCAACAAGCCCCACCCCGTGCATATAAACCATCCTTCCAACATAACCTCGAACCACCACACTCACAAGCTTCTCTTCACCATTCGCCACCATATGATCCTTCCTTACCCTAGTACCAATCCAATCACTCCCAATCACCGCTACTTTCCTATGTATCATGTCCAAGTCCGGCAACTCGAGAAGCAGAGGTTCGTCTAAAGGAAACAGTAAATAAACTTCAAACAACCATTCGACAACTGGAGCAAACAATAATTCAATGGGTTTCTAGGCGCTCAAATACACAAGGATCAGCCACAGCCCCTTGTGAACAGTCTAACAAAGAGCGTAGCATGAAGGAGACACCAGAAACTCCAGTGGACAAGACAGAGAATGAATTTGTACTAGAACAAGTAGAAGAAGCTGTCATTGTTCAAGAAGAAGAGTTGGTTGAAGATCTAGGAGATGCTGAACCTCCATGGGAATCCAGAACTGAGGAGAACTCCATCAAGGACGCTACAGTTGATGCTAAGGAGGATAGTGCACAACCCCCAAGGCAAGTTGTTTATGAAGAATCAGACGGAATAATCCAAGAAGCAAATTCCCTTGATAGTGATAATCACAAGTCTAGCTCTCTTAGTAATGAACTTGCATCCGCAAGTGAATTCTCTGAGATCGAAGAATCTTCCCCAAGTGAATATGAAGATGATACGGAGGTAGATTTCTCTCAACCTCCAATCTATGAATCAAGTGATGAGGAAGACATAGAAGACTTTGATCAGGACACAGATACAATTGTAGAACCTTGCAAGGAAGTGGAGGAATTCACAGAAGAGCACAAGGGAGTAGAACTTACAGAACCACCAGAAACACCTATCCCAAGGCCATTACCACCTAATACAAGCTTCAAGTGGGTACAATCCTTAACCTTTAACTTTACTTATTCACTTGAATATGGTTTACTTGAAACAGATGGCCACCTTAGAGCTCTCTGCGGCTTTAAGCGTAAGAGGGAAATGGCTCGTACTCAGAGCTGGTGCACAAGGTTCAATAAGGTTCCACGCTTCACCTCGAAGTACACGGATTGGTATCATGCTCAACTGCATGGATCACAGAGAACGTTTGGTCACCATGGTGAGATTCTACTTTTTAAACTGCCCGGATGGAAACATGTAGATCAAGACGGAGGCGGATTTAAAAGCAAGGCTTGGGATCCTGGAGTTTATTCTGACATTTGTCACCCCGGGAGCCTAACAATCTGTTTGAAGCTGTTCAGAAGCTTTACATGCCTAGTTTGGGATCCCGGAGGCTATTGGCATTCCAAGCACTGGTGGAGATTTTTGGACGAATATAAACATAAGCCGCCATAACAGGAAGCTCCTCCAATGTCCAACTTAAGGACTTTAACTAAAAGTGCTAGGTGGGAGACAACCCACCATGGTATGATCGTTCCTTTTGCAATTTTAATTTTATTTAGTTTTGTTTGTTTTTGAATTTTATTTTATTTTATTGAACCTGGAATCATACATAGCATTCACATTAAGCATTGCATTCTGCATTGTGCATTTAAAAAAAAAAAACACGCGACGCGACCGCCTCATTGACGCGTCCGCATCGCAGGTGTTGGGAGAGAATAATATATTGAATAGAAAGTTACACAGAAGCAGCGCTGGAGGCATGCCAATGGCACAATTCACCCCCACGCGACCGCGTCATATGGGAATAATGGCCTCCCACGCGACCGCGTGCCCCACGCGGCCGCGTGACCAAGATTTCGACGTAATAATGGTGCACAGCCGAAAGTTGTGCTAGAGTGGTACTGGAATGGTGCTGGATGCGCAGTCCATCTCACGCGACCGCGTACCCCACGCGGCTGCGTCATATCCTTCTAGAAGCCCACTCACGCGATCGCATGCCCCATGCGATTGCGTCACCTAATATTTGGCAATTAATGATTTTGTACAGAGAGTTGTGCGAGAGCAAGGCTGCTCTCGCGCCAGTAGCGTAAAATGGGTCACGCGACCGCGTGACCGACGCGACCGCGTCAATCAGTTTAAGCGCAAGCCGCGCGACCGCGTGCCCCACGCAACCGCGTCGCTTGCGCTGCACAGCTTATCCTAATTTGCCAAATATCTTATCTTTTCTTCCCCAATCCTAATTTTTCCTACCTCCTTTCTTACTTACTTCTTCTTCCCTTCTTTCCCTTCTCATTCTTATTATCTTTTATTTTATTTTATTTTATTTTATTTATTGCATTTTAATTTTGTGCATGTTTTTATTTTTTTTCATTGGTGTTAAAAATTTTCTTATTCAACTGTTACATCTTTTCTTGAATTACTTTGGTGCTTAGTAACTTGTTTTACACTGTGGGATGATATTAATTATCTGCCAATGCCAATCTTTTATGATACTTGCACTTCATTTGCATTGACATGAACTTATATTGCCTTTCATTACCCACTCTCTCCTCCCATTGTTGCAAATTTTTGCACTCTTGATCTGCCATGTACTTCTACTGTTTTCTCACTTGCATGTTGTAGCTACCATGTAATTGTGACCCTTATCATTTGGCATTAACCCAACCATACTTCATTTATTTTCTTATCTCTATTATTGGGTTACCTTTCTTCCCTTCTTCTTTCAGGATGGCCACCAGGAAGAGAACCGGAAGACGCTTACATGGGGAGACAAGCAAGTCAATCTGCACAATCTATAGCGAAAAGCATCAGTTGAAGCCACCCGTCCACTTGCACATCTCAGCATGCACCGAGGACGGTGCAATCTTTAAGTGTGGGGAGGTCGATACCGATCTCCATGGGTTAGTATTTTCTTATCAACACCAATATTTTATTTTCCTTGTTAGTTGTTGCATTTGCATGTTTGATTGCATATTTATTTAATTTTGTGCATTTAGTTACTACTTGGTTAAAATAATAAATTTCTTTGTAAGACCTTACTACTTGGTTAAAATAATAAATTTCTTTGTAAGACCCTATTTTTGAAAAATTTCACTAATTTAAAATCAAAATTTTTTGTGTTAAACTTGTTAGAAGTTGTATTTGGAACACGGTTTTTGAGCCAAAGAACACACAACCTGTGAGATTTTGAGCTTATTTATATGGTTATATTATTTAAATAAATTTTTATTCTTGTGTGTTTTCTTCTCTATGATTGCAATCATTGCTTTGTTCCATTCTATATGTCCAATACTTAGTGTATTTACATGCTTGCATATGATTGAGGCCATTACTTGTTTAGCTCACTTATCCCAAATAAGCATACCCTTTTAATCACCTTTGTTTGCCACCTTGAGCCTTTTAATCCCATTTATTCTATATTTTACCACATCACTAGCCTTAAGCAGAAAAACAAATTAAATACTCCAATTGAATCTTTGGTTAGTTTAAGATAGAGATTGTGCATCAACTAAGTGTGGAAAAATTGTGGGAACATGGGTTAATAAGGGAATATAACATGTTTCTAATTTATTTGAATATTAGGAATTTGGGAACCTACTCATGAAAAATCAAAATAGAAAAATAATAGAAAATCCATGTGCATTGATAAGTTATGTTTATTTCTCTACAAAAAAACCAAAAAAAAAAAAGAGAAAAAGAGAAAAAGAGAAAAAGAGAAAAAGAAAAAAATTATAATATATATAATATAAATAAATAAATAAGGGGACAAAATTACCCCAATGTTAAGTTAATAAAAGATCAATGCACATGTGATAAAAATTAAAGAAAATAGTTGCATATAGGTTGCATTGTTGCATTTCATACAATTCCTCTTCATCTTTATAGCTTCTCTTGAGCTTAGCATGAGGACATGCTAATGTTTAAGTGTGGGAAGGTTGATAAACCTCTATTTCATGGTTTATCTTATGCTCAATTGAGTGGTTTTTATCAACTCTTTACCCACTTATTCATACTATTTGCATGGTTTTACATTTGCCTTCCTAATTATGTGCCTTGATTGAAAACATGCTTCTTTGGCCTTTATATTGCTAATATTAATCCTCTCTTATCACCGTTAGATGCCTTGATATGTGTGTTAAGTGATTTCAGAGATTACAAGGTAGGAATGGCTCAGAGGATGGAAAGGAAGCATGCAAAAGTGGAAGGAATACAAGAAGTTGGAGAAATTGCTAAGCTGTCCAGCCTGACCTCTTTGCACTCAAACGGCTATAACTTTAGCTACAAAGGTCCAAACGACGCGGTTTTAGTTGCATTGGAAAGCTAACTCTGGAGCTTCGATTTGATATATAATATGCCATAGTTGCCCTGACGATAGGCAATGCGAACGCGTGATCCACACGGACGCGTCGCATCTGCGAACTTCAACCCACGTGGCTGCGTGGGCGACGCCTCCGCATAACTTGCCCGCGACCTGAACGTACCAGAATACGCTGAGGGCGATTTCTGGGCTGTTTTTGACCCAGTTTTCGGCCCGGAAAACACATATTAGAGGTTATAAAGTGGAGAAATGCATCCATTCATGAGAGAACTTGCCAATTTTCACTTTCCATGATTTAGATTTAGTTTGAGAGAGGTTCTCTCCTCTCTCTCTTAGGATTAGGATTAGGATTTAGGACTTCTCTTAGTTTTTAAGAGTGACTCTCGATCCAGGTTTAATATTTACTTTAATTTATGTTTCTATGCTACTTTTACCTTAATACTTTTATTCGTATTTACAGATGTTGCCCAATTGGCTTATGAACCATTCCATGTTACAGATTATTATTTGAGTTAATGATTATTTGAGGTATTTCAGTTATTGGTTGCTTTCTCTTTAATTTAAGTTATTATTGCTTCCCATCTAAGGAAATTTTTATTCCAACAATTTTACTTTTTCCCTTTTTGGTCTTAGTTAAGAAATCAGTAACTCAACATTATCAAACTCAACATAACTGATAATCGCTATCTTGCTAATTGAACTGAACTTCAATAATCCCAACTTTTTCTTAGGAATTAAATAGGATTCGAAGGTCAAACTAATTAGTCCCTTGACTTTCCTTTGCTTTAGTAAAGGTTAACTAAGCGGAATTTAGATTCAACTTTCACTATTGTTGAGAGAGATAATTAAGTTGGACTTCCAATTTCTCTTACCTTGCCAAAAGTTTGCTTTACAGTTTTATTTATTTTAATTGCCATTTACTTTACTTGTCATTTAAATCACTAGCTTCTCACCTTCTAAACCCCGATTACAACCTTTATAGCCAATAATAAGAACATACTTCCTTGCATTTCCTTGAGAAGACGACCCGAGGTTTGAATACTCGGTTAACAATTTTTAAGGGGTTTGTTACTTGTGACAACCAAAACGTTAGTAAGAAAGGGTGATTGCTTGGTTTAGTAACTATACTTACAACGAGAGTTTTTATAATCTTTAAACCATCAATCTTCAGTTCTTCAGTGACTTCATTGCACCAACTTCTGATCTCTATGGCAGAAGTATCTCTATACCTGCCATTAGAGCTAATAACTTTGAGCTAAAACCTCAGTTAGTCTCTCTAATGTAATAGAATTGCAAGTTCCATGGACTTCCACTGGAAGATCCACATCAGTTATTATCTGAATTCTTGCAGATTTGTGACACTGTTAGGACCAATGGAGTGGATTCTGAGGTCTACAGATTTATGCTTTTCCCTTTTACTGTTAGAGACAGAGCTAGGATATGGTTGGATTCTCAACCTAAGGAAAGCCTAGACTCTTGGAAAAAGTTAGTCAATGCTTTTTTGGCCAAGTTCTTTCCACCTTAAAAGATGAGCAAGCTCAGGGTGGAAATTCAAACCTTCAGACAAAAAGAGGGTGAATCCCTCTATGAAGCTTGGGAAAGATACAAGCAACTGATCAGGAGGTGTCCTCTTGACATGCTCTCATAATGGTTTATCTTAGAAATCTTCTATGATGGCCTATCTGAGCTTTTCAAGATGTCCTTGGATCATTCTGCTGGTGGATCACTCCACCTGAAGAAAATGCCTGAAGAGGCACAGGAACTCATTGAAATGGTTGCAAACAACCAATTCATGTATACTTCTGAGAGAAATCCTGTGAACCATGGGATAGCTCAGAAGAAAGGAGTTCTAAAAGTTGATACTCTAAATGCCATATTGGCTCAGAATAAGATCTTGACTCAACAGGTCAATATGATCTCTCAGCATTTGATTGGATCACAAGCTACAACTGGCAGCACTCAAGAAGCCTCCTATGATGGAAATGCCTATGATCCAGATCAACCTTCATTGGAGGAGGTGAATTACATGGGAGAATCCTATGGAAACACCTACAACCTTTCATGGTGGAATCATCCTAACCTCTCATGGAAGGATCAACAGAAGCCTCAATAAGGCTTCAACAATAATCAAGATGGAAAAACCCAGAATAGGTTCAACAACAGACCACCATTCTCATCTTTTCAAGAACACATGGAGACCCCTAGGCAGAGCCTTTCTGACTTAGTCACTATAGTCTCCAATCTCTCTAAGACCACTCATAGTTTCATAGCTAAAACAAGGTCCTCCATTAGAAATATGGAGGTACAAGTTGGTCAATTGAGCAAGAGGATCCCTGAGACTCCTCATAACACTCTTCCTAGTAACACTGAAGTGAACCCAAGAGAAGAGTGCAAGGCCATCACAGTGGACATTAAGGCCGAATCTGAAGGAGAATTACTGGCATTCCTACTGGGCGTTCAACGCCCAAAGTGGCAGAAAAGCTGGCATTCAACGCCAGCTATGGGGTAGTAGTTAGGCGTTCAACGCCCAATGATCCTCCAATTCTGGCGTTGAACGCCAGCCAGAGAATAGTGGCTGGGCATTCAATGCCCAAGGAATCACCATTACTAGCGTTAAACGCTAGTAAGGAAGGCCTTACTAGACATTCAACGCCCACCCAAGGCTTCTCTATTGAAGATCCGAAGGCAACTAAGGCTCATGAGGATACTATAGAAGTTCCCTTGAATGCCTTGTTGTAAATCATGGATTATGAGGATCACTCCTCTTCTGATGAGGAAGAGAAAACTAGGGAAGAGCAGGTTGCTCGTTACTTAAGAGTCCTCATGAAGCTTAATGCCAAGTTATTTGGCACAGAACCATTGGAGGAAGAACCTCTAGTGCTCAACAAGGAACTCAATGCCTTGGTTTAGCAGAAACTACCTCAGAAGCTATCGAATCTCGGACACTTCCTGATTCCCTGCACCATAGGCACCATTACCTTTGATAAGGCTTTGTGTGACCTAGGGTCAAGCATAAACCTTATGTCACTCTCTGTAATGGAGAGGCTGAAAATCTCTGAGGTACAAGCTGCAAGAATCTCACTAGAGATGGCAGACAAGTCTATGAAAAAGGCTTATGGTCTGGTAGAGGATGTCTTAGTAAAGGTTTAGAACCTGAAATCTTGGATACTAAGGAGGAAGAGGATAAAGCCATCATCCTTGGAAGACCCTTCCTAGCCACTGCTAATGCCATAATTGATGTGGCAAAGGGAAAGCTAATTCTACAGTTATGGGAGGACCACATCTTGTTCAAGATGCCTAGCCCTAAATCTCCCCCTGACAAAAGAGAAACAGTTGTGTAGCACTTGGTGCTCCAACCTTTTCTCTCAGTACAAAGTTATACAGAGCTCTAAGGCACCAACTCTAAGTTTGGTGTTGGACACCCAATGTCAAGCACTGAGATTAAAGGTACTAAGAAGAAAGTACCTAAAGGCTGGAGGGATAAGAAAATCCCCACTGAAGGCCTCTTACAAAAGTGAAGCTGCCAAGTTGGCGCCAAATGCTGAGCCTGGCATTTAGTGCTTGGCATCTCGTGATGCGTGCAAGGCCTCTGACTAGTTGGCGCTAAACGCCGAGCCAGGCGTTTAGCGCTAGGAAGACAGTAGCACCCACGACCCTCTCTGCCTCATTGGCACTAAATGCCGAGCCTGGCGCTAAACGCCGAGCCTGGCGTTTAGCGCCAGCACCGCGTATATGGATTTTAAAGAAGGCTTGATCTGTTGAGATTTTGTTAATAATTAGTTTTATTTTGTTTTCTTTAGGTCATTATTATTACCAAACACAATCTTCTAGGGTTTTAGATATTATTTTATTTTATTTCTTTTATTTTGTTTCCATATCAATTAGGTTAGATATAAAAAGGAAAAGATTTAGCCCTTCGGGCTCCTTCCCCTCTTCTCGACCTCATTATGCACTTTACACATTTTGGAAACCCTAACTTTTCTCTGAGCCATGAGCAACTAAACCTCCGTTGTTAAGGTTAGGAGCTCTGTTTATTCTATAGATTAATACTATTGTCACTCTATTTTAATTAATGTACTGATTCATATTCAAGGATTACTTTCATTCTTCATCTTATGAATTTGAGTTTATTGGAAGATAGCTCTTTTTCTATATGAATTCTTATTGATTCTTGGAAAAGTTAACTCACTTGAATAACAGCTTGAAAGTAACTCCTCCTAAATCACTAATTGCCTGGACTTAACGTAATACATGACATATAATCATCTTATATTTGGATAATTAGGGTTTATATGGCAAATAAACTAGAATTGGACCTAATCCTTTAATCTTAATTAAGTGACCAAGGAATTGGCGATTGATTAGGTTAGATGAGATTAAATCACTAAGGAATTAGGGTTTAATCAATTAAAGTTTGCCATGAATTAAATCTTGCATGATTAAAGAATTGGTAAGAACCATTAATAAGGAAAAATAAATATCTCCGAAACCTTAACTGTTCTCTCACATAGTTTTCACACCAAATTTACTGCTTGCTTTCTAAATTCATGATTTATTGTTTAATGCAATTTGAACTCCAAAATACTATTTTCTGCTTGTCTGACTAAGTGAATCATTCAACCATTGTTGCTTGGTTATCAATCCTCATGAGATCGACCCTCACTCACCTGAGATATTACTTGGTACGACCCGATGCACTTGCCGATTCAGTTGTGGTATTCGAAATTCCACACTAATACTCAACAAAACTGAAATTTCTTTTACTTACTTGATGATGCGCCATATGTTTGACTGCATCGAAAGTGATAAAAATGTCTATCTTCCATATGATATATTTTAACTTGCATCTTTGAGTATTTTGTTGTTGATCTGAGCAATGAGACCCTAGAAGACAGAATTTCATATCTCAAGGTTGGTGGTACAGTAAAACAATCAAAGAAAAAAGGCACAAAGACAACCAGGGACACGATTTTGGAAGAATAAGAGGAAGAAAGTCTTCCTTATCCATCTAATGTAGGGACATCTTCCTCTCACAAGTACCTAATGAATGGCATTATTAATGACGTCTTACAAGAATTTATAAATCTCACTAAACAGATGATGAACTTGAGCCAACAAGCTAGAAAACTAGCAATTCAAAATGAGAACTTCTTTAGGAAATCTCAAAGCCAAGTTGAAGTGTTGCTCAAAATACATAGACTCTTCAGATGACGAACAAGCAATGTCCGATCAAAAGGAAGATCCTCTTGGAACTGAGGATGAGGGATATAATGTTTATCCCCTGTCTACTACTGCTGCTGATGTTTAAAATTTTGTTTTTTTCTGAATTCTGGTCTTTGAGTTTTATTGGCTAAAACCTGTTTGTTGTTGGATGAGTGTAATAGTCATAGAAACTTAACTTTGATAGTAAGACTTTTAACTGTTATGCACATTTTGATTGCATATTGAACTATTTTTTATGCAGGTTTTCCTTCTTGATAACAAAAGGGAGAGTAAATGCTATGTAATGTGTACTATGAATGAATTGAAACAGTTATGAGTTATGTTGAAACTGTGATGTTATAATGCTTGATGTTTGAAGTAGGCTGCTGTTTCAGCCTTGAAATTATGATTGAAATTATTATTTGTAGCTTATAAAAATTATTCTGATTGTGAATATTATAACTTTTGTTTAGTATCTGATTAGGTGACTAAAGTTGCTCAAAATAATATTTGATTTAGTTCTGATGAATGTTGACTCAAGGCTGGTTGATGAATTTTTTTATAAAAATCCTTGTAAATATTTTAGTGATCAAACAGGTTCACCAAAATATTAAATTGTTTGTAAAATTTTTGGATATTTGGAATTGTTTCTATTTTGTTAATGTCAGGTTGATAAAAGCAAATGTTTAGGGGAAGCTTGGTGATTAAAAGAAAGGGAGAGTTTCAAATCAAAGGAAACATCAAAGGGAAGTTTCTAAAACCCCTCTCATTTTTTTAATTTATTTTATAATGTTTGTTATCAAGGGAGAGATTGTTGAGTTTGAAGAACTAAAATATTAAGATGATGACTAAATATTATTGAGTTAAAAGCCAATTGTACGTGTAATTTATTTTGTTTAGTGTGCAAAAAATAATTTAATCACACCAAGCCTGAGAAGCATGAATACAAGCCCAATAGTGGTTCAACTTAAACAAAGCATTCATACTATCACCCTTAATCCAAAGATTGAGTGGCTGAGCTATAAGAAAGAAGGGAAGAAAGCAAATTGGCCCAAGATTAAACCTATTAGTGGTCCATATCCAAATCTAATCTTCCAACTTAGTTTCTAACTAAGTGATTCAATTTTCATTTCATTTGAACCAAAACACTCCACCGAACCAAACTCTCTCTCTCTCTCTCTCTCTCTATTTTCTTTTACATCACCCACATGAACTCTCTGAAGCAAAAGAAAAAAAAGGAAGCTCTGAGCTAGGACAAAATTAAAGAACAAAAAGCAAGTTTTCAAATCCAAGCAAAAAAGAGAAAGTCAAAGAGGTTAGGGCAAAAAAGGCAAGATCACATCAAAGGAAAAGCACAAAAGGAGTTTCCAGATTTGTAATTTATTGAAGCTCGATGAAGAAATCCTCTCTTTGCAAGCACAAAAGTAGAAAGTTGAAAATTTTGAAGATGATGAAGCTCTGCTATGAATCAACGCTCAAGAATCTGACTTGGAGTCAAAGCAAGAATGAAGGGTTTTGATTTATGAAAAAAGATGAAAAATGTTGAAAGAGAATATTAAAGGTATGGATGCATGTATGATTCGGTCACTGCTTCTACCCTCTTTTTCCTCTGTGACATCGCTGCTGCTTCTGATTTTTTGGAGAAGAAGTCAAACAAGTGCTGAAACAAGTTTCAAGCCTTGGAAGCTTCACTCCTCTATTAAAGGGGTGAACGGCCAAGAATTAGAACAAGGAGTGAGAGTACAAACGTTTGGGTTTTCATAGCTCAGCAAATTAGTCTTTTTTCTCCTTCATGGTTCTCATTGAATATCTCAATTTCTCAATGTAGTCTTTCTTTATTTTTAATGGCAAAAGACAAAATAGTGAGGTTTGTAAGAAAAAGCCATTGAGTGAAAAAAGGTAAGAGAGTTAGACTTGGAGAAAAATTCATAGTTATTTCTGAAATTCTTTGTAAGTATTTCTCTTTTGTTGTCATGATCTTGAAGGGATTCCCTTACAAGTTGGGTTAGCACTTTGCTGTTGAAAGTTAGGGTGAATTCCTAGTCAAATCTGGTTTGAGTTAGAAACTGGATTTGTCTGAGATAGGATTGGTTAGAATCCTAGGGAGAATTGGTGAATGTAATTCTGTTGAAAAATAGTAAAATTTTATCATTGTTGTGATGGAGACTGGATGTAGGCTACATTGCACTGAGTAGCTGAATCAGAATACATCTGTGTGTCATTTCTCTTTCTCTTCTCTGTTTTTGATTCTACACTATAAGAGACAAAACAAAATAATCTCCCGAATATCATATCCAGCATTACCTCACTGTAACCTACCTTGCTTGTAATTCTATTTTGGCTCCAACCACGTCAAGAGACAAAATCAAAATATCTCCTGATTTTCTACTCAAAGTGTCTTAACAAAACCCTAATTTATTAAAAACAAAATTAAAAGAGACTAAGATTTAACCCCTCTTCTTTTAGCCACTGATATCCATCATCATCTGATATAAAAAAAAAAAAAGTCTAAAAATGATACATAAAATTTGAGTATCAAATGATTTTTGAAATTTTAATTAATCTTATCTTAATCTCAAATTTTAATTAGTGAGTGAGTTTATCTTTATTGACGCCGTATTGAATTTGCATGTTAAGTTGACACGATGGGTTAATCAAAATGATACCGTTTTTGTGGTGGATGTAAATTAATAAAACAAACGCAGTTGTTTCCAATAATGTATGATATAAAAATTAAAATATTTTTTTATTAAATAAATAATTATTTTTATTCAAAACTCTTCCTCTCTTTTTTCTCCTCCTATATGATATTTTCGATAACTGTTTTTATATGGTACTTTCGATAACTGTTCGGATCGGAGCGCTTTTGTCAAACTACATTAACATAATGTTAACGGCTAAAATAAATTTATAGACTAATGTGAGTCATGAATTTAAAAGATTTAAATTAAATTAATCAAAATTTTAGAGATTATTTTAAGGTATGACATATATGTAAGAAGTCATTTTATCTTTATCATATAAGCAATAGTATTAAGATTTTTATTGATGTGATAAAAAAATATTAAGAATATTTTATCAAATGTACTGTATTTTTTTTTTTTTCTATTTTGAGCAGAAAAAATCCTCCTTATACAAATAACACAAATATATGTGTCTGTAAACCCAAAAACAACGTGGAGTATAAGAAGGAATGTACAGTACAATACATTATTTAATAAAATTTTAGAACATATTTTGTGAGTTAGAGGTTTCAGATTTTTTATTTTGTTGTTTAAATTTTAAAGGACTGACCTATAATTGACCAACCTTAGATATTTCTAATTATAAATATATATATACAATTGCATAATGGAAATGTATAAATTTTTTAAGAAAATATTATGTATAATTATTCATGGTTGAAAGACACGATCACTGATCACT
>NC_029794.2:22708850-22744883 GCF_000816755.2 Arachis ipaensis | reverse complement strand
GTGTTTATAAAAATACTTTTAATTTTTAAAAATTATAAATACAAATGTATGATATTTTTTACTTATCAAATCTAAAATGAAATGCTTCAAAGATCTTTTCAAAAAACTTACAAAGTGAAATTTTGCTAACTCAAATTAGATTTGTAAGATAAGGTGGAGAATTGTTAATTAAGTGACTTGCATTATTATTTTGTGTCAAAAGCAAAATAGTTGGAGCATGTGAAAGTGGAGTAGATTTTGATTAATTGAAGATATTAATATTAAAATATTGAATTAAAAAGTGATTGTGGTTTATTGACTTCAACTATAAAGAGAGCACAAAGCGAGTTTATTGCATCAAGTAGAAAAACACAAACGAAGCTATATTAGAGGAATAAATGCTTCGTTCTTGTTTGTTTTGTATTTTACTACTTGATACAATAAACTTTGCTTCATGTTCTGTTTATAACTGAAGCCAATTAACCACAAGTATTCTTTACTTTAATATTTTAATACGATATCTTCAATTAATTAAAACTTACTCCACTTTATCTGTTTTAATCATTTTGCATTTTGACATAAAATAACAACACAAGTCACTTAATAATTCTCCACCTTAAATTTGGTGAATGTTTGCAGAAATTAAAGATTCAATGTGAAAAATTATTAATTAAGTGACTTGTATTTGTTATTTTGTGTCAAAAACAAAATGATTAGACCATGTGAAGTGGAGTAGATTTTGATTAATTGAAGATATTAATATTAAAATATTAAAAAATGGTTATAGTTGTAACATCTTAATATTTAAATTTTTATACTCGAATTATAAGTCAATGATATTACAGTGGTACGACTCTTAAGGTGAATTTTTATTACATGATTATAAGTATAATTGAAAGGAGTATTAAACGAGAAGTCTGAAAAGAGTAAAAATAAAATCGCGAAGTCGTAACACTCACGCATCGAGAACTAAAAGATAAAGCGTGAAGTCGAAAGCGTTACAAGGATAAAGGCATAAAGGAGATAAGAGAAGAACAGTCTATAGATATATAACATAAGTAAATAGCCACTAGTCGCGACCCACGAAATTTAGGCCGGCTAAGGTACAGTATAATAGTAGTAGACAACAGTATCTTCTAATCTCTCCCAAAGAAACATAAGAGCCTCTATAAGCAAGTTCAAAAGAGTTCAATACATATTATAATCTTTTCAAAATAAAGGTGGAGAGATTCTAAGCAAAATATAAAGTAGAGAATATAAAGATCTTCGCCATCTCTCAAATGAACCACAGCTCACTTCTAAGAACCTGGATCTGTATCTGAAAAGCAAGAGATATATACGGAATGAGAACCCCCGACCCATGGGTTCCCAGTACGGTAAAAGTGCCAAATAAATACAATGCATTGTAATAAATACTCACTGAGCATCCTAAACTTCCTTTCATCAATATTCACCCTATGTTCTCGCTAATCCATAAATAGGCAACTATCATAAGGGAATGCTAAGTCTAATTCCTCTTTCTCAAGCTTCTCAACTCTCTCTAACTCTCCAACGAATCAGAATCAGAATCATAAACAAAATCATCACCAGTTATTCTTTCTCAGTAATTCTATATCAATACATCATTTCCTCACCTGGAGCAAGTGAACTCACTTCACTGCGTCTACCCAGAGAAGTCAAATTATCTCATTCAAAAATCATCATCATTATTCAATTACATTATCCACTCATCTCATCCAGAACAGCCCTCAGCGTCCAGCATGAGGGACCTGTCATTTGTACAAACACAAGCAATGCAGACAAGTAATACACAATTAAAGTACAAGTAGAACAAGTAGCACATAATCAGGTAAGATAGCATATACGATATAGCAATCCAAAACAAATAGGCAAACACAAACAATTCAAACATATGCAAATGATGTATGCCTGCCCTATGGCTGATGATATCATCTGTCGGTTATATAGTCAACCCGACAAGTCCTGGTAACTAACCATTGGACTGTCCCTCTGTCGTGCATCCCCAACTCGAGTTATTCTCAATCATAATCATACAACACCCACACTGGTGTTTATCCATACAACACCCACACTGGTGTTTATCCACGGGGGCGAGCTCATTCTGAACTTTCACAGTGTAAGGCCACACTTACGACATAGGGTCAGGAGAGTATCGAGTCTCAACCTAGAACACGTGGTGGCTAGTCACTGCTTTCATCTAGGGAAACTTGTATCTCAGATAATCATTTCACATTCATTCATAACATTTCATAATCATTCATCATGACCATATCATCATTTATACATCACATGATTGTACATTTATACATCGCTCATCATAACCCGGGGCAAGTGGAGGCGAAACCACAACCCTTGCGTCTACCCGGGGAGCCTCTATACTAACCAACCTGGAGCAAGTGGGGCGCAACCACAACCCTTGCATCTACCCAGGAGGTACGTTCTCATATGCACAGGAGGAACCAAGGAGAGGATCCTAACCTCCCACCATCTCGCTTGGGGCGATTTTACAATACAAGGAGGAACAAGGAAGGGGATCCTCACCTTCCTTCATCTCTCTGGGGTCGCACTTTCGAGAAAGAGAGCTCAAGATAAGACAATCATTCAAAGCCATATTTTCATTTCCAACCATAAATCAATATTTATCATTGCCATCCGGCTCATGACATAACACATAACCAGCCAATAATCATTATCAAATACAGCCTTTTGGCTCACTGCATACACCGCACTTCCATCATCACCCTCAGCAACTCATACAATCATCATTTCTCATCGTTCATCATTGATCCTCACTTTACTTCATCCACAAGTTACCACATGTCCTATCTTCTTTTCATTACTAGGCATACTATAAGTATTGAGGACATTAAGGGTGAGAATGGAGACTTAGAAGTCTGAAATTTGGCTTTGAACACTCAAAATCAGCTTTGGGGTGAAAACGGGGTCAGGCGTGTGTGTTCCCCATGCGCACGCATGGATGGGAGATAAGTAAGGTGACACCTGCGCGTCAGCCACGCGTACGCATGGATGCGTTTAATTTTGTGCTCCTCGCACAAAACCCGCACAACTATCAAGAATTTTGGCTGGGCACTCAATTCAGCACATCGACACGTACGCGCCAGCCAGGCGTACGCGTGGAGTAGTAAAAATTTGATAGCGACGCATGCGCGTCAACCACGCGTACGCGTGGGTGTACGCTTTGCCAAAAATTTTACTAAGTTAAAAAAGCTGCAGAATTTCATTTTTAAACCTCAAACTTCCACCACACATAACTTCTTCTACAAAAGTCCTTTTTCAACCATTTCAGAACCGTTGGAAAGATTTTTAAATAAACTTTCATAAAAATCTATTTTTGAAGAATTCCAAACTCTGTGGACTGAGTTACGAATCGCCAAAGTTGGTAAAAAATTAGTTTTTACCCAAGAATAGAAATCACCAATTTTTCTAATGTTCACAAGTCAAATCCATTTTCACTCATCCAAATTACCACAACCCAACCACATTCACATAATTACACTCAACCAAACCAAACCTACCTCCTCTACACAATTTCACCCAAAAACTATCAAATTCCACACCTCAATTCTTCAAACCTTATTATTCAATAACCAAACCAATTATTCACACATTCAAGATCTAATTCCATTTAATATCTTATATCATCACACAATACACATATCAACTTACCTTCCTTACGTCTTCCGGCCCCTGGTCCAAAATTCACGGCCTCCAGCCCAAATTCACAATTTAAATGCATAGTCCACAAACCAATATTCATTATTCAATTCATCAAATTCTCAACATACCATACATACAAATTCATAAAATTCTCAACCCAATCATTAATTTACATTACATATCAACTATGCATATTAATACCAACTATTCACGCAATCCAAACTTAATCCTAGGGGTATCTAGCCTAGAAATTTTCATCACACCACACGGTACTTAAATGAAACTTAAATTGTACCTCTTGTAGCCAAAATAATTGAGCTTCTTCTTGGAAGTATCCACCAACCCTTAGCTCCAAGTCTCACCAAAGCTCTACAAGCAACACCAACCTCCCAATTGTGCACCCAAATCACCAAATACACTAGCATAACCAATACCACATATATACTTCAACCTAGGGTTTATGAAAATGATAAATCACATGGGTTAGAGGGTTTTTTACCTTAACTCACTGAAGTTTGTGATGAATATCACCCATGGCTCATACTAGAGCACCTCTAAACAACTAAAATCACAAGATTTTCTCAAAACCCAAATCAAATTCGAATTTAAGGAGAAAAACGAAAACTGGGAAGAGGACATTAGATTACTCACCACAAAACTTAGATAGAATTGTAGAGGATGAGAAGAGCGACGCGTGGTCGTAAACGGCTCGTCAATCGGAGTTCTGGAGAGAAAGTTATGGTGATTTGAAGTTTGGAAGGCTAGGTTTCTTTCCTCTCTTCTCTCTATCCGCCCCCACACCCCTTCTTTTAGGATAAATGAGCTGAAATACTCATAACTAATATTTATATATGTTAGGTCTTGAGTCCACTTGGGCCCGGTTCACTTATTTTTGTCCGTTGGCCCGATTTTGGGCCAAAACCTTTAAGATTAGGGTTTTAAATCGCATTTTAAATATTTCTACCTTTCCTAATTATAAATCCTAATTTCTTAGCCTCATTCACTTATAATTAATTTTCCCAACTGCAGTACCGGACAGATCTCAGTTGGTACTGCCGGTCAAAATTCCAGTGTGCATTTTTACGCAGAAAACTATGTTTTTCGACTCAGAAAAATTCACTAAATCCAAATATCATATTTAGATTACCAAATTCTGATTGCTAAATTTTCTAACCATATTCGCTCCAATTTAATTTATTATTTAATTATTTATAGTTTGACCGGGTTTTACATTCTACCCCCCCAACAGAAATTTTTGCCCTCCAAAATTCCATCCGCCACCACGAGTACGTGAGAGTAGTCTGCCTTTATATCCAACGCATAGTAGTTTCAAGGTCTTTTTACTCTGCGTGCTTCCATTGCCGCGCTCTGATTCTTTTATCTCCGATGATCTCGATCATTCGTCCAACACCGACCAACAGCCTCGTTCCTTAATTTTATCGTCTCATCAACTCACATCTTATTAAATCTCAAATTATGTCATCAATAATATCATCATTATTAATCATAGTCATCATCCCACATCACTATAATCAAGCAAAAATCATCACTATACCTTAATCATACTCCATCACTATCCTCTCTTTCTGTCAAGCTAATTACCACTAATCATAGCTCAACTCCAAGCATAACTTCCAAACTTACTTTCTTATTCCCAAACCCTCGAATTTCTATATAACTTGCAATTTTAAAGTCTTTGACTAATTAATCAAAACTCTCTTCATTTTTAAAAGTCAAATGAGTTTGAAATAACAAGTTAACAAAATCATAAGAATTCGATTTTCTTTAATAATCTATAAAAGCATTCGAAACACATCTCTTTTATTAAAATTACTCAAATAAAAAATTATTTTCAAAACCATAACCAACACTCTTTCAAATTCTTGGGAAATTTCGACAGCACCTCCCCTAAAAACTGGAGTTTACCACCCATCAGAGGTTTCCTTAAACCAATCTCAATACAACGTCAGCATTTCAATTTAATGATTTTCAAATTTGTCTTTCAAAACCAATCATTATAAATCTCAATCTAAATCCAAGGCCACTGGTGCACGAAATTGTGATTCACACTTTTCACAACTCCGCACAACTAACCAGCAAGTGCACTGGGTCGTCCAAGTAATACCTTACGTGAGTAAGGGTCGATCCCACGGAGATTGTCGGCTTGAAGCAAGCTATGGTCATCTTGTAAATCTTAGTTAGGCGGATTCAATTGGTTATGAGGTTTTGATAATTAAAAGATAAAAAAACAAAAAATAAGATAGAGATACTTATGTAATTCATTGGTGGGAATTTCAGATAAGCGTTTGGAGATGCTTTGTTACTTCTGAACTTCTGCTTTCCTACTGTCTTCATCCAATCATGCGTGCTCCCTTCCATGGCAAGCTGTATGATCCTCTCGGATGAAAAATACCAGGTACGGTTTCTGCACAGCTAATTAACTGTCGGATTTCTCGTCTCGGATGAAAAATACTAGGTACAGCTACCGCACGGCTAATCATCTGTCGATTCTCACTAGCGTCGGAATAGGATCCTTATCCTTTTGCACACTGTCACTGCGCCCAACATTCGTAAGTTTGAAGCTCGTCACAGTCATCCCTTCCCAGATCCTACTCGGAATAGCACAGACAAGGTTTAGACTTTTCAGATCTCAGAAATGCTGCCAATGGTTCTAGCCTATACCACAAAGATCCTAATCTCACAGACTCGGTCCGTGTATTAGAAACCCAAGAGAATATACTCTGGCTGTCGTCCAATGACTACGTTGAACATCATGTAGACCGCTTGTGGTTGTCAGGCACACGGATCTTGGCTAAGCGAGTAACGAAGATAGTGGGTGATTGTCATGGGTCACCCTTTCATTCTGACTTAACTGAATTAAGTAAGAGAGTGTATCTTGGAGAAGAAGTAGGCATGAATTGAAAGAAAAACAATAGTACTTGCATTAATTCATGAAGAACAGCAAAACTCCGCACCTTAATCTATGAGGTGTAGAAACTCCACCGTAGAAAATACATAAGAGAAAATAGTCTAGGCATGGCCGTGTAGCCAGCCTTCAAGTCCAATGATGATAATATCATAATCCCCTAATACAATAGTAAAAAGTGCTCTCTATACTAAACTAGTTACTAGGGATTACAGAAAATGAATAACTAAGTGCAGATAGTGCAGAAATCCACTTTCGGGGCCCACTTGGTGTGTGCTTGGGATGAGCATTGAAGCTTTCATGTGCATAGGCCATTCTTGGAGTTAAATGCTAGCTTGAGAGCCAGTTTGGGCGTTTAACTCCAGTTCTGGTGCCAGTTTTGGCGTTTTACTCCAGAAAATGGTCTTTGGTGGGCGTTTGAACGCCAGTTTGGGCCATCAAATCTCGGGCAAAGTATGGACTATTATACATTGCTGGAAAGCCCAAGATGTCTACTTTTCAACGCAATTGAGAGCGCGCCAATTGGGCTTCTATAGCTCCAGAAAATTTACTTCGAGTGCAGGAGGGTTAGAATCCAACAACATCTGCAGTCTTTTTTCAGCCTCTGAATCAGATTTTTGCTCAGGTTCCTCAATTTCAGCCAGAAAATATCTGAAATTACAGAAAAACACACAAACTCATAGTAAAGTCCAGAAATGTGATTTTTGCATAAAAATTAATAAAAATATAATAAAAAGTAACTAAAACATACTAAAAACTACCTAAAAATAATGCCAAAAAAGGTATAAATTATCCGCTCATCACAACACCAAACTTAAATTGTTGCTTGTCCCCAAGCAACTAAAAATAAAATAGGATAAAAAGAAGAGAATATACAATAAATTCCAAAATATCAATGAAGTTTAGTTCCACTTAGATGAGCGGGACTAGTAGCCTTTTTGCTTCTGAACAATTTTGGCATCTCACTTTATCCTTTGAAGTTCAGAATAATTGGCATCTATAGGAACTCAGAATTCAGATAGTGTTATTGATTCTCCTAGTTCAGTATATTGATTCTTGAACACAGCTACTTTATGAGTTTTGGCCGTGACCCTAAGCATTTTGTTTTCCAGTATTACCACCGGATACATAAATGCCACAGACACATAACTGGGTGGACCTTTTCAGATTGTGACTCAGCTTTGTTAGAGTCCCCAGTAGAGGTGCCCAGAGCTCTTAAGCACACTCTTTTTCCTTTCGACCACGACTTTAACCACTCAGTCTCAAGCTTTTCACTTGGACCTTCATGACACAAGCACATGGTTAGGGACAGCTTGATTTAGCCGCTTAGGCCAGGATTTTATTCCTTTGGACCCTCCTATCCATTAATGCTTAAAGCCTTGGATCATTTTTACCCTTGCCTTTTAGTTTAAAGGGTTATTGGCTTTTTCTGCTTGCTTTTTCTTTTTCTTTCTTTTTTTTATTTTTTGCCATTTTTTTCGCAAGCTTTGTGTTTTTCACTGCTTTTTCTTGCTTCAAGAATCAATTTTATGATTTTTCAGATTATCAATAACATTTCTCTTTTTTCATTATTCTTTCAAGAGCCAACAATTTTAACATTCATAAACTTTACTATAAAAAATATGCACTGTTCAAGCATTCATTCAGAAAACAAAAAGTATTGCCACCACATCAAAATAATTAAACTAATTTCAAGATAGAATTCGAAATTCATGCACTTTTTTTTTCTTTTTCAGAAAACATTTTTCATTTAAGAAAGGTGAAGGATTCATGGAATCATTCATAGCTTTAAGACATAGACACTAGACACTAATGATCATGTAATAAAGACACAAACATAGACAAAACATAAATCATAAAAACCGAAAAATAGAAAAATAAGAACAAGGAAATTAAAGAACGGGTCCACCTTAGTGATGGCGGCTAGTTCTTCCTCTTGAAGATCCTATGGAGTGCTTGAGCTCCTCTATGTCTCTTCCTTGCCTTTGTTGCTCCTCTCTCATGGCTTTTTGGTCCTTTCTGATTTTATTGAGGATAATGGAGTGCTCTTGGTACTCCATCCTTAGTTGCCCCATGTTAGAACTCAAATCTCCTAAAGAGGTGTTGAGTTGCTCCCAATTGTTGTGTGGAGGAAAGTGCATCCCTTGAGGCATCTTAGGAATTTCTTGATGAGGAATTTCCTCATGCTCTTGTTGAGGTCCATGAGTGGGCTCTCTTGTTTGCTCCATCCTCTTCTTAGTGATGGACTTTTGAGATGAATCTCTCCATCTCCCATGACTCGGAGGTGGAAGCAATTGCCTTCCTTTTCCTCTTTCTAGAGGTTTCTCTGGTCTTAGGTGCCATTAATGGTTATGGAAAAATAAAAAGCAGAGCTTTTTCCCACACCAAACTTAAAAGGTTTGCTCGTCCTCGAGCAAAAGAAGAAAGAAGGGAGTAGAAGAAGAAGAAATGGAGGAGATGGAGGGGAAGGTTGGTTTCGGCCAAAGGGGTTTAAGTGTTTATGATGTGCGAAATTGAAGGTGGTAAGGAGGGGTATTTATAGGATAAGAGAGAGGGGGAATTCGTGTATGAGGGGTTGGGTTTGGGAGGGAAATATTTTGAATTTGAATGGTGAGGTAGGTGGGGTTTTATGATAGATGAATGTGAATGGTGAAGAGATTATGGGGAAGAGGGTAGGATTTGATAGGTGAATGGTATTTGGGGAAGGGGTATTAATGGGATTGATCAAGGGNGGTGTCAAGGAATTCTGGTCCCTGCACCATTCTGGCATTTAAACGCCCTCTGTTTGTCATTTTTGGCGTTTAACGCTAACTCTGCTACCTTTTCTGGCGTTTAATGCTAGCCAGACACCCTTTTCTGGCGTTAGACGCCAGGTTGATGCCCCTTTCTAGCGTTTAACGCCAGCCAGACACCAAACACCCTTTTCTGGCATTAAACGCCTGTCTGTCTACCATTTTTGGTGTTTAGCGCCCAAAATACTGCCAGACTGGGTGTTAAACGCCCATTATGCTATCCTTACTGGCGTTTAAACGCCAGTAAGCCTGTCCTTCAGGGTGTGCTGTTTTTGATGCTGTTTTTTATTTTGCTTTAATTCTGCAGCCGTTTTTTTTTACTTCACATGATCATCAACCTATATAAAATATAAAATGACAATAGAATATAAATAAATATAATTAAATAACATTGGGTTGCCTCCCAATAAGCACTTCTTTAATGTCAATAGCTTGACAGTGAGCTCTTAGAGAGCTTAACAGAGACTCAAAGCTTGATGGTGGCCTCCTAACACCAAACTTAGAAGTTGAGTGTGAGGGCTCTGTTTTTCTCTGTATTGAAAGAAGCTTTTCATGCTTCCTCTCCATGGTTACAGAAGAAGATCCTTGAGCCTTAAACACAAGGTAGCCCCCATTCAACTGAAGGATTAACTCTCCTCTGTCCACATTAATCACAGCTCTTGTTGTGGCTAGGAAGAGTCTTCCAAGGATAATGGATTCATCCTCATCCTTCCCAGTGTCTAGAATTATGAAATCAGCAGGGATGTAAAAGCCTTCAACCTTCACTAAGACATCCTCTACAAGTCCATAAGCCTGTTTCCTTGAGTTGTCTACCATCTCTAGTGAGATTCTTGCAGCTTGTACCACAAATATCCCTAGTTTCTCCATTACAAAGAGTGGCATGAGGTTTATACCTGACCCCAGGTCACACAGAGCCTTCTCAAAGGTCATGGTGCCTATGATACAGGATATTAAGAACTTTCCGGGATCTGGTTTCTTCTGTGGTAATTTCAGTTGAACCAAAGCATTCAGTTCATTGATGAGCAATGGAGGTTCATCCTCCCAAGTCTCATTACCAAATAACTTGCCATTCAGCTTCATGATTTCTCATAGGTGCTGAGCAACTTGCTCTTCAACAATATCTTCATCCTCTTGAGAGGAAGAATACTCATCTGAGCTCATGAATGGTAACAGTAAGTTCAGTGGAATCTTTATGGTCTCTGTATGAGCCTCAGATTCTTTTGGTTCCTTATTAGGGAACTCCTTAGGGGTTAGTGGACGTCCATTGGGGTCTTCCTCACTGGAAACCACTGCCTCTTCCTCCTCTATAGGTTCGGCCATGTTGGTTATATTTATGGCCTTGCATTCTCTCTTTGGATTCTCTTCTGTATTGCTTGGGAGAGTACTAGGAGAGATTTCAGTAACTCTTTTACTTAGTTGACCCACTTGTGCCTCCAAATTTCTGATGGAGGACCTTGTTTCAATCATGAAACTTAGAGTGGTCTTAGATAGATCAGAGACTATGGTTGCTAAGTCAGAGAGGCTCTGCTTAGAGTTCTCTGTCTGTTGCTCAGAAGATGATGGAAAAGACTTGCTATTGCCAAACCTATTTCTCCCACCATTATTATTATTGAAGCCTTGTTGAGGCTTCTGTTGATCCTTCCATGAGAAATTCGGATGATTTCTCCATAAAGGATTATAGGTGTTTCCATAGGATTCTCCCATGTAATTCACCTCTTCCATTGCAAGATTCTCAGGGTCATAAGCTTCTTCTTCAGAGGAAGCTTCTTTAGTACTGCCGGCTGCAGCTTGCATTCCAGTCAGATTCTGAGAAATCATATTAACTTGCTGAGTCAATAGTTTGTTCTGAGCCAATATGGAATTCAAAGTATCAATCTCAAGAACACCTTTCTTCTGAGTTACCCCATTATTCACAGGATTTCTTTCAGAAGTGTACATGAACTGGTTATTTGCAACCATCTCAATGAGTTCCTGGGCTTCTGCATGGGTTTTCTTCAGATGAAGAGATCCACCAGCAGAGTGGTCCAATGACATCTTGGACAATTCAGATAGACCATCATAGAATATACATAAGATGCTCCATTCTGAAAGCATGTCAAAAGGACACCTTCTGATCAATTACTTGTATCTTTCCCAAGCTTCATAGAGGGATTCACCTTCCTTCTGTCTGAAGGTTTGGACTTCCACTATAAGCTTGCTCAACTTTTGAGGTGGAAAGAATTTGGCCAAGAAAGCATTGACCAACTTTTCCCAAGAGTTCAGGCTTTCTTTAGGTTGTGAGTCCAACCATATCCCAGCTCTGTCTCTTACAGCAAAGGAGAAAAGCATAAGTCTGTGGACCTCGGGATTAACCCCATTGGTCTTAACAGTGTCACAAATTTACAAGAATTTAGCTAAGAACTGATGAAGATCTTCTAATGGAAGTCCACGAAACTTGCAATTCTGCTGCATTAGAGAAACTAATTGAGGCTTAAGCTCCAAGTTGTTTGCTCCAATTGCAGGAATTGAGATGCTTCTTCCATAAAAGTCGGAAGTTGGTGCAGTAAAGTCACCAAGCATCTTCCTTGCATCTCCACCATTGTTGTTATTTTCGGCTGCCATCTCTACTTCTTTTTCGAAAATTTCTGTAAGGTCCTCTCCAGAGTATTGTTCTTTAGCTTCTCTTAGTTTCCTCTTCAGAGTCCTTTCAGGTTCAGGATCAGCTTCAACAAGAATCTTCTTATCCTTATTCCTACTCATATGAAAAAGAAGAGAACAAAGAGAGAAGAGAAATCCTCTATGTCACAGTATAGAGATTCCTTTATGTGAGTAGAAGAATGGAAGAATAGAAGAATGAGGTAGAGGGAGAATAAGAAGAATTCGAATGCAGAGAGAGGGAGAGGGTTCAAATTTTAAGAAGAGAAGTGTTAGTGAATAAATAAAATAAATAAAAAGAGATGAGAGAGAGAGAGTATTCGAATCTTAATTAAAATAAAAGAAAAATATTTTTGTTTTTATTTTAATTATTAGTTAGAATTTGAAATTTAAGAAAAGAAATAAAATAAAATTAAAATTTAAAACAATTAGTTAATTAAAAAAAATTTTGAAAAAGTAGGTAATGGTTTTCGAAAATTAGAGAGAGAGAAAGGTTGTTAAGTGGTTTTGAAAAAGATAAGAAATAGAAAACTTTTTTAAAATCAAACAAAAAGTCAAGTAGTTAATTGAAAAAGTTTTGAAAATAAATTTTAAAAAGATAAGAAGTTAGAAAAAGATTTTGAAATTAATTTTTGAAAAAGATTTGAAAAAGAAATTTAAAAATATTTGATTTTGAAAATTAAAGTTGAAGACTTGACTAACAAGAAACTAAAAAATATGATTCTAGAATTTAAAGATTGAACCTTTCTTAACAGGAAAGTAACAAACTTGAAATTTTTGAATCGAAACATTAAATGTTAGCAATAATTTCGAAAATTATGAAATAAAATTAAGAGAAAGATTTTGAAAATTAATTAAAAAAATTTTGGAAAACATGAAAGAAAAATGAAAAAGATTTGATTTTTGAGAAAGATTTGAAAAGATAAAGTTTTTAAATTGAAAATTTGACTTGACTAACAAAAAACAACTATATTTTAAAAATCTTTGACTAAATCAACCCAAAATTTCGAAATTTATGAGTAAAATAAGAGAAAGATATTATTTTTTATTTTTTGAATTAATGAAGAGAGAGAAAAACAACTCAATGACACATAACATAGGAATTTAAGATCAAAACAAATAATGCATGCAAGAACACTTTGAATGTCAAGATGAACACCAAGAACACTTTGAAGATCATGATGAACATCAAGAACATATTTTAGAAAATTTTTAAGAAAAGAAACACAAGCAAGACACCAAACTTAGAAATTTTTAATGTTTAGACACTATGAATTCAAAAATGCATATGAAAAATAACAAAGAACACAAAACAAAAAAATTAAAGATCAAACAAGGAAAATCATCAAGAACAATTTGAAGATCAAGGAAGAACACATGATAAATTTTCGAGAATTTTTAAGAAAAATTAAAAACATGCAATTGACACCAAACTTAAAATTTGACACAAGACTTTAACAAGAAACACAAAATATTTTTGGTTTTATGATTTTAATTTTTTTTTTGTATATTTTTTTCGAAAATATTTTGGAAAAGAGAAAATAAAGAAATTCAAAATTTTTAATAGGAATTCCAGGATTCATGCAATGTTAGTCTAAAGCTTCGGTCCAAAAGAATTAGACATGGCCAAATGGCCAGCCAAGCTTTAGCAGAGCATTACATACAACAGCCAAATTGATAGGAATCCAAACGCTCTTGCAAAGATAAGTGGAAACCTCAGTCCAAAAGATTAGACATGGCTTAACAACCAGCCAGGCTTCAACCTATCTTATGAAACTCTAGAATTTATTCTTAAAAACTCTGAAGAAACAATATTTTTTTTTCGAAAATAAAATTTAAAAATCTTAAACATAAAATAAAATTACCTAATCTAAGTAACAAGATGAACCGTCAGTTGTCCAAACTCGAACGATCCCCGGCAATGCGCCAAAAACTTGGTGCACGAAATTGTGATTCACACTTTTCACAGCTCCGCACAACTAACCAGCAAGTGCACTGGGTCATCCAAGTAATACCTTACGTGAGTAAGGGTTGATCCCACGGAGATTGTCGGCTTGAAGTAAGCTATGGTCATCTTGTAAATCTTAGTCAGGCGGATTCAATTGGTTATGAGGTTTTGATAATTAAAAGATAAATAAAACATAAAATAAGATAGAGATACTTATATAATTCATTGGTGGGAATTTCAGATAAGCGTTTGGAGATGCTTTGTTGCTTCTGAACTTCTGCTTTCCTACTGTCTTCATCCAATCATGCGTGCTCCCTTCCATGGCAAGCTGTATGATCCTCTCGGATGAAAAATACCAGGTACGGTTTCTGCACAGCTAATCAACTGTCGAATTTCTCGTCTCGGATGAAAAATACTAGGTACAGCTACCGCACGGCTAATCATCTGTCGGTTCTTACTAGCGTCGGAATAGGATCCTTATCCTTTTGCACACTATCACTGCGCCCAACATTCGTAAGTTTGAAGCTCGTCATAGTCATCCCTTCCCAGATCCTACTCGGAATACCACAGGCAAGGTTTAGACTTTTCGGATCTCAAGAATGCTACCAATGGTTCTAGCCTATACCACGAAGATCCTAATCTCACGGACTTGGTCCATGTATTAGAGACCCAAGAGAATATACTCCGGCTGTCGTCCAATAACTACGTTGAACATCATGTAGACCACTTGTGGTTGTCAGGCACGCGGATCTTGGCTAAGCAAGTAACGAAGATAGTGGGTGATTGTCACGGGTCACCCTTTCATTCTGACTTAACTGAATTAAGCACGAGAGTATATCTTGGAGAAGAAGTAGGCGTGAATTGAAAGAGAAACAATAGTACTTGCATTAATTCATGAAGAACAGCAGAGCTCCGCACCTTAATCTATGAGGTGTAGAAACTCCACCGTAAAAAATACAAAGAGAAAATAGTCTAGGCATGGCCGTGTGGCCAGCCTCCAAGTCCAATGATGATAATATCATAATCCCCTAATACAATAGTAAAAAATGCTCTTTATACTAAACTAGTTACTAGAGATTACAGAAAATGAATAACTAAGTGCAGATAGTGCAGAAATCCACTTTCGGGGCCCACTTGGTGTGTGCTTGGGATGAGCATTGAAGCTTTTACGTACATAGGCCATTCTTGGAGTTAAATGCCAGCTTGGGAGCCAGTTTGGGTGTTTAACTCCAGTTCTGGTGCCAGTTTTGGCGTTTTACTCCAGAAAAGGGTCTTTGGTGGGCGTTTGAACGCCAGTTTGGGCCATCAAATCTCGGGAAAAGTATAGACTATTATACATTTCTGAAAAGCCCAAGATGTCTACGTTCCAACGCAATTGAGAGAGCACCAATTGGGCTTCTGTAGCTCCAAAAAATTCACTTCGAGTATAGGAGGGTCAAAATCCAACAGCATCTGCAGTCCTTTTTCAGCCTCTGAATCAGATTTTTGCTCAGGTCCCTTAATTTCAGCCAGAAAATACCTGAAATTATAGAAAAACACAAAAACTCATAGTAAAGTCTAGAAATGTGATTTTTGCATAAAAACTAATAAAAATATAATAAAAAGTAACTAAAACATACTAAAAACTACCTAAAAACAATGCCAAAAAGGGTATAAATTATCCGCTCATCAGCCACCATGACCAAATATCATAGTACTCATCTCTCAAACACAACGAATTGCACTCACTCATCATTTAAATATAATTATGCATCAACGATCATTTCCTCATCCATTTCAGAACCATCAAAGTTCAGAGCCACAATTTATCCCAATTATCTAGAATCATTATCTGCATTAGTTCACTAAGCTTTTAAGTACTCAAAGCATAAAGCATTTCTAATCATGCCCTACTATTCCTTATTATTACCATACTATGTTAACGCTCCAGTAGGCTTCCGCTGCGTCACTCTGATTTCTCATCAAGTACTAGTCCTATCACTTACTTTCTCAAGTACTAAACCACAACTTAGCATGACTGACATTCACTAGATTTCATTTCTGATAACCAAAACCAAATACCAACTTAATCGTACTTTTAACACGTTGTTACCGATCTTTCACTTACCTCTTCCTAAACCGTCGGATCTAGCGGTAACCCCGTCGTCATAGTGAATACACGACCTTGTTGTTGCCTCTTGGCAATATTCTAGTTAACCTTCTCATGACAGTTCCAAGACATGTGTCCGGCTCCTTCACAACTATAACAAGGTCCCAATCCAGCTTGACATGGTGTTTCCGGGTGGTAGCTTCCACATCGCCTACAAGTCATTCCATTCTGAGGTTGCTTTCCATTCCTCCTCCCTTGGTGATTGTTGTTGTTGTTCCTTCGGGGATTGTCTCGAAAAATCTTTCATATAGGGACTTGGTCTTGTCTTCACTCACCCCTCAAACGATGAGCAACTAAAGGTTGAATCTGCTCTATTCTCTTTTCTCGCATATCACTATCACTGGGTTTCGCACAATAACTCGGTACAGTTCTCAACACTTTCGATCCCTTAGATATAACCCAACTCGCTTCTGCTGTGTCACTCTTATTCTTAACTTTCAAGAGCCTAGCTACTCCTCTAAGTTAATTAAATATCGCTCCGTCTCAGCAACTAATGGTCCTCGACTAATCGTCGACTTAGACTTTATGATTATCAACACTTGTCATGCATCACGAACGAATATTACATATTAATGATATACATGAAAGTTAGAAATTCAACTACTAGTTTACGATTACCTCGGATGCGTGAGAATCGAATTCGGTTGCATCCCGGCCTTCTTTGTAGGGACAATTCTAAGATATATGCCCTGATCTCCCACACTTGTAGCATACGCCTAGACTGGCCCTGCACGGTCTGTTTGGATGATACTTCTTGCATCTCAAGCACCTCAAATCTTCTGGTTGAGTACTAGTCTGCCCTTCTGGATTCGGCCCTTGACGGTTGTCATTTCTTCGGTCATTGTTCCGGCGTTGAGAACGTGAAATAGCAAAATGACCCCCCTTGAAACTTTGGCTCCTAGGTGCAATCTTTGTCTTCTTTCCCCCTTTCCTTGGTAAAGATTCCAGCGGTCACTCCTTGCCACCCCAGTCCTTCTCGAGCTTTCTCCCATTGCTTGACCCGTGCTAACTAACTCCGGATAACTCACTATTCCCACGGGTACCACTGCACTCGGGACATCATTTCTGCCTTCATTTCCATCACAACTGTCGTTGCCAACTCTAACTTGTTGTTCCATCCTACTCCTCGCTCGGCTAGTAACGGTAGCCACAGCGCCAATGGCAGCAACAACACTCACCATCGCGGTCACGAAATCGGTCAAGGTATCTACCAGTATGGTTATATCGTTAGCTCTCCGTACTCGACCCCGATTACTCCCACGACCGTGTCCACGAGGCGTCATTTGGTTCCGGTTCACACCAAACAAGTGATATCAAGGTGATCAGACTCAATATCTAAAGTTAAGTGCTCCAAATTACCAAAGGTACACTCATGAACTTCATGCTAGACGTATCAACTAGATATCCTAACTAGCACAGGCACAGACTCAGAGTATGCATTGAAGCATAAGCAGTTCCATCCTTCAGGCTCACGAGGATGAACTGCTCTGATGCCATAATGTAACACCCTAATATTAAAATCCTTATGCGCGAGTCATAAGTCAATGATATTACGGCGGTACGACTCTCAAGGTGGATTTTTATTACATAATTATAAGTATAATTAAAAGGAGTATTAAACGAGAAGCCTGAAAAGAGTAAAAAGAAAATCGCGAAGTCGTAACACTCACGCATCGACAACTAAAAGATAAAGCATGAAGTCGAAAGCGTTGCAAGGATAAAGGCATAAAGGAGATAAGAGAAGAACAGTTTATAGATATATAACATAAGTAAATAGCCACTAGTCGCGACCCGCGAAGTTTAGGCCGGCTAGGGTACAGTATAACAGTAGTTGACAACAGTATCTCCTAATCTCTCCCAAAGAAACATAAGAGCCTCTATAGGTAAGTTCAAAAGAGTTCAATACATATTATAAGCTTTTCAAAATAAAGGTGGAGAGATTCTAAGTAAAATATAAAGTAGAGAATATACATATCTTCGCCATCTCTCAGATGAACCACAGCTCACTTCTGAGCACCTGGACTTGTATCTGAAAAGCAAGAGATATATACAGAATGAGAACCCCCGACCCATGGGTTCCCAGTACGGTAAAAGTTCCAAATAAATACAATGCATTGTAATAAATACTCAATAAGCATCCTAAACTTTCTTTCATCAATATTCACCCTATGTTCTCGCTAATCCATAAATAGGCAACTGTCATAAGGGAATGCTAAGTCTAATTCCTCTTTCTCAAGCTTCTCAACTCTCTCTAACTCTCCAACGAATCAGAATCAGAATCATAAACAAAACCATCACCAGTTATTCTTTCTCAGCAATTCTATATCAATACATCATTTCCTCACCTGAAGCAAGTGAACTCACTTCACTGCGTCTACCCAGAGAAGTCAAATTATCTCATTCAAAAATCATCATCATTATTCAATTACATCATCAACTCATCTCATCTAGAACAGTCCTCAGCGTCCACCGACACCAGCATGAGGGACCTCTCAGTTGTACAAGCACAAGCAATGCAGACAAGTAATACACAATTAAAGTACAAGTAGAACAAGTAGCACATAATCAGGTAAGATAGCATATGCGATATAGCAATCTGATGAGCGGATATTTTATACACTTTTTGGGTTTAATTTCATGTGGTTTTTAGTATATTTTAGTTAGTTTTTAGTATATTTTTATTAGTTTCTAGGCAAAATTCATATTTCTGGACTTTATTATGAGTTTGTGTGTTTTTTCTATAATTTCAGGTATTTTCTGGCTGAAATTGAGGGAGCTGAGCAAAAATCGGATTCAGGCTGAAAAAGGACTGCTGATGCTGTTGGATTCTGTCCTCCCTGCACTCGGAATGGATTTTTTGGCGCTACAAGAGTCCAATTGGCGTGCTCTCAATTGCGTTGGAAAGTAGACATCCAGGGCTTTCCAGCAATTTATAATAGTCCATACTTTGTCCAAGGATAGATGACGTAAACTGGCATTCAACGCCAGTTTCATGTTGCATTCTGGCGTTAAACGCCAGAAACAGGTTACAAGTTGGAGTTAAACGCCAGAAACAGGTTACAACCTGGCGTTCAACTCTGGAAACAGCCTATGCACGTGTAAAGCTCAAGTCTCAGCCCCAGCACGCACCAAGTGGGCCCCATAAGTGGATTTCTGCACTATCTATCTTAGTTTACTCATTTTCTGTAAACCTAGGTTACTAGTTAGTATTTAAACAACTTTTAGAGATTTATTTTGTATCTCATGGCATTTTTAGATCTGAATTTTGTACTCTTTCACGGCATGAGCCTCTAAACTCCATTGTTGGGGGTGAGGAGCTCTGCTGTGTCTCGATGAATTAATGCAATTATTTCTGCTTTCTATTCAAACACGCTTGTTTCTATCTAAGATGTTCATTCGCACTTCAATATGATGGATGTGATGATCCGTGACATTCATCACTATTCTCAACCTATGAACACGTGACTGACAACCACCTCCGTTTTACCTTCAATTGAATGAATATCTCTTGGATTCCTTAATCAGAATCTTCATGGTATAAGCTAGAATCCATTGGCAGCATTCTTGAGAATCCGGAAAGTCTAAACCTTGTCTGTGGTATTCTGAGTAGGATTCAGGGATTGAATGACTGTGACGAGCTTCAAACTCACAAGGGTTGGGCGTAGTGACAGACGCAAAAGGATCAATGGATCCTATTCCAGCATGAGTGAGAACCGACAGATGATTAGCCGTGCGGTGACAGCGCACTTGGACCATTTTCACTGAGAGGATGGATGGTAGCCATTGACAACGGTGATCCACCAACACACAGCTTGCCATAGGAGGAACCTTGCGTGCGTGAAGAAGAAGACAGGGGAAAAGTAGAGATTCAGAAGACAAAGCATCTCCAAAACTCCAACATATTCTCCATTACTGCATAATAAGTATTACTTAATCCATGCTCTCTTGTTCATTTGCAAGTCAACTAATAATCATAATTGATATCCTGACTAAGAGTTATAGGATAACCATAGCTTGCTTCAAGCCAACAATCTCTGTGGGATCGACCCTTACTCATATAAGGTATTACTTGGACGACCCAGTGCACTTGCTGGTTAGTGGTACGGATTGTGAAAAGTGTGATTCACAACTTGTGCACCAAGTTTTTGGCGTCGTTGCCGGGGGTTGTTCGAGTTTGGACAACTGACGGTTTATTTTGTTGCTTAGATTAGGAAAAATTTTTCTTTTTGGTTTAAAGTCTTCTATTATTGTTTTTGGTTAAAATTTTTTTTAAATCTTTATTTTCTCTTTTTAAATTTTTCGAAAATTTTATAAACTGATAATTGAGTTTTTCTGTTTGAGTTTAGTTTCATATTTTAAGTTTAGTGTCAATTGCATGTTTTTATTCTCTTTTAAATTTTCGAATTTGTGTTCATTGTTCTTTCTTAATCTTCAAGTTGTTCTTGTTTATTTTACTTGTTTGATCTTTGGTTTGTCTTGTTTTGTGTCTTTTCTTATTTTTCTTGTGCTTTTTCAAACTTTTAGTTTTCAATTTTTTTATTTATTAAATACCTTAGTAAAATACGTTAAATTTATAACTCAATTGGCTAGAGCGTTGCGCTTATGTTCTTGGTGATTGGGTATCCTCCTTTTAAAACTTTTCCAAAAATAATTTTTCTTTGATTAAATCTTGTGTCAAGTTTTAAGTTTGGTGTTTTCTTGTTAGTTCTTATTTAATCTTCGAAAATTTGTTTTTGGTTTTCTAAAAATTTTAAGTTTGGTGTTCTTTTTTTTTATGTTCTTGAGTCCTTTGAGTCCTTTGACTTTTTGTTCTTCGTGTTCTTGTGAATCTTCAAGGTGTTCTTGAGTCTTTCTTGTGTTTTGATCTTAAAATTTTTTAAGTTTGGTGTTCCTTGGTGTTTTTCCTCCAAATTTTCGAAAATAAGGAGCATCAGATCTAAAAATTTTAAGTCTTGTGTCATTTTATTGTTTTTCTCCTTCCTCATTAAATTCAAAAATATCTTTTCTCTTTATTTTAAATTTAATTTTCGAAAAATTACTTTTAAAAATTCAGATTTTTATTTTAAAGTCAAATCCTTTCAAAATTCAAAATCTTTTTCAAAAATCTTATCCAGAGTTTTTCAATCTTCTCAATTAAGCAATTATTTTCATTTTCAAATTTATTTTTCCCTTGGTTTTTGAAATTTATATTTTAATTTCTAATTATTTTATTTTATTTTATCTTATTATTTATCTTAATAATTTGGTTTGTTCTAATTCAATAAAATAAAAACAAAAATATATCTTCTTTGCAATTCACATCAATTTCATTTTATCCATCATGGATCTAAGTGGAAATGAACAGTCCAGAAGGACTCTAGGATCATATGCTAATCCCACTACTGCTGCATATAGGAGTAGTATCTGTATACTCCCCATCAAAGTAGGCAGTTTTGAGCTAAATCCTCAGCTCATTGTCATGGTGCAGCAAAACTGCCAGTATTCTGGTCTTTCACAGGAAGAACCTACTGAGTTTCTGGCACAATTCTTGCAAATTGCTGACACAGTACGTGACAAGGAGGTAGATCAGGATGTATACAGAATGTTACTGTTTTCGTTTGCTGTAAAAGATCAAGCTAAAAGGTGGTTAAATAACCAACCCACAGCAATCATAAGGACATGGAAACAGTTATCAGACAAATTCCTGAATCAATATTTCCCTCCAAAAAGGATGACACAGCTAAGGCTGGACATCCAAGGCTTTAAACAAGAGGATGATGAATCCCTTTATAATGCCTGGGAGAGGTACAGAGGGATGCTAAAGAAATGCCCTTCTGAAATATTTTCAGAGTAGGTGCAGTTAGATATCTTCTACTATGGGCTTACAGAAGGAGCTCAGATGTCCCTAGACCACTCAGCTGGTGGATTTATACACATGAGGAAAACTATTGGAGAGGTTCAAGAGCTTATTGATATAGTTGCTAGAAACCAACATCTGTACATAAGTAATGGGTCCTCCATAAAAGAAGAAGCCAAAGCAGTGTCTACTGAACTTGGTCCTCCAGAACAAGTTGCTGAACTCAATCAACAATTGTGCTTTCTAACAAAATAGCTGGCAGTATTCAAGGAGATGCTACAAGACACTAAAAATGCTAATAAAAATATGGAGGCATAATTGAATCAGACAAAACAGCAGTTATCAAAGCAGATAACAGAAGAGTGCCAGGCAGTTCAATTAAGAAGTGGGAAGACACTAAATACCTCACTTCAGAGCAGCAGAAAGCCAAGAAAAGAACAACTGACAGAGGATGAGCAAAACATTATCCAAAATCCCTCTGAGGATAGTAAGGGCCCAGAGAGGAACAACTCTGGCGTTCAAACGCCAGAAAAGGATGCAAGGTTGGCGTTAAACGCCCAACCCATGTGTAGTTCTGGCGTTCAAACGCCAGAAACAGGCAAGGAGCTGGCGTCAAACGCCCAATGGAAGCTCAGTTCTGGCGTTCAAACGCCAGAAACAGGTAGGAAGTTGGCATCCAACGCCAATCAAGCTTCCAACTCTGGCATTCAAACGCCAGTGAGGGATCAGACACACACAAGTGCTGATAACAACCCCTCTAAAAAGGCTTCTCCAACCACTTCTGTAGGAAATAAACCTGCAGCAACCAAGGTTGAGGAATACAAAGCCAAGATGCCTTATCCTCAAAAACTCTGCCAAGAGGAGCAGGATAAGCAATTTGCTCGCTTTGCAGACTACCTCAGGACTCTTGAAATAAAGATTCCGTTTGCAGAGGCACTTGAGCAAATACCCTCTTATGCCAAGTTCATGAAAGAGATCTTGAGTCATAAGAAGGATTGGAGAGAAACTGAAAGAGTTCTCCTCACTAAGGAATGCAGTGCAGTCATTCTAAAAAGCTTCCCAGAAAAGCTTAAGGATTTCGGGAGCTTTATGATACCATGCATATTAGAGGGTGAGTGCACCAAGACAGCTTTATGTGATCTTGGGGCAAGCATCAACCTAATACCTGCATCCACTATCAGAAAGCTTGGTTTAACTGAAGAAGTCAAACCAACCAGGATATTTCTCCAACTTGCTGATGGCTCCATTAAATACCCATCAGGCGTGATTGAAGACATGATTGTCAGGGTTGGGCCATTCGCCTTTCCCACTGACTTTGTAGTGCTGGAAATGGAGGAGCACAAGAGTGCTACTCTCATTCTAGGAAGACCTTTCCTAGCAACTGGACGAACTCTCATTGATGTCCAAAAGGGGAAAGTAACCCTGAGGGTCAATGAGGATGAGTTCAAGTTGAATGCTGTCAAAGCCATGCAGCATCCAGACACACCAAAAGACTGCATAAAAGTTGATCTTATTGACTCTTTGGTAGAGGAGATCAACATGGCTGAGAGTCTCGAATCAGATCTAGAAGACATCTTTAAAGATGCTCAGCCTTATTTGGAGGATTCAGAGGAGATAAAAGAGCCTCTGGAATTTCCTCAGGAAGAGGAAAAACCTCCAAAACCCGAGCTCAAACCATTACCACCATCCCTGAAATATGCATTTCTGGGAGAATGTGACACTTTTCCGGTGATCATAAGCTCTGCTTTAAATCCACAGGAAGAGGAAGCACTACTTCAAGTGCTAAGGACACACAAGACAACTCTTGGGTGGTCCATAAGTGACCTTAAGGGCATAAGCCCAGCTAGATGCATGCACAAGATCCTATTGGAGGATGATGCTAAGCCAGTGGTTCAACCACAGAGGCGGCTAAATCCAGCCATGAAGGAAGTGGTGCAGAAAGAGGTCACCAAGTTACTGGAGGCTGGGATTATTTATCCTATTTCTGATAGCCCCTGGGTGAGCCCTGTCCAAGTTATCCCCAAAAAAGGAGGCATGACAGTGGTTCATAATGAAAAAAACGAACTGGTTCCTACAAGAACAGTTACAGGATGGCGCATATGTATTGACTATAGAAGGCTCAATACAGCCACCAGAAAGGATCATTTTCCTTTACCATTCATAAACCAGATGCTAGAAAGACTAGCAGGTCATGATTATTACTGCTTTTTGGATGGCTATTTAGGCTACAACCAAATTACAGTAGATCTCCAGGATCAAGAGAAAACAGCATTCACATGTCCATCTAGAGTAGTTGCTTACAGAAGGATGCCATTTGGGCTGTGTAATGCACTTGCAACCTTTCAGAGATGCATGCTCTCTATTTTCTCTGATATGGTGGAAAAATTTCTGGAAGTCTTCATGGATGATTTCTCAGTATATGGAGACTCATTTAGCTCCTGTCTTGATCACCTGACACTGGTTCTGAAAAGATGCCAAGAGACTAACCTGATTTTAAACTGGGAAAAATGTCACTTTATGGTGACTGAAGGGATTGTCATTGGGCACAAGATTTCGAACAAGGGAATAGAGGTGGATCAAGCTAAGGTAGAGGTAATTGAAAAATTACCACCACCTGCCAATGTTAAGGCAATCAGAAGCTTTCTGGGGCATGCAGAATTCTATAGGAGGTTTATAAAAGATTTTTCAAAAATTGCAAAACCTCTGAGCAACCTGCTAGCTGCTGACACGCAATTTGTGTTTGACACAGAGTGCCTGCAGGCGTTTGAAACCCTGAAAGCTAAGCTGGTCACAGCACCAGTTATTTCTGCACCAGACTGGATATTACCATTCGAATTAATGTGTGATGCCAGTGAACATGCCATTGGTGCAGTATTGGGGCAGAGGCATGACAAGCTTCTGCATGTCATTTATTATGCTAGCCGTGTTTTAAATGATGCCCAGAAAAATTACACAACCATAGAAAAAGAATTGCTTGCAGTGGTTTATGCCATTGACAAGTTTAGATCATACTTAGTAGGATCAAAAGTGATTGTGTACACTGACCATGCTGCTCTTAAATATCTACTTACAAAGCAGGATTCAAAACCCAGGCTCATAAGATGGGTGTTGCTTCTGCAAGAGTTTGATATAGAAATAAGAGACAGAAAAGGGACAGAAAACCAAGTGGCTGATCATCTGTCCCGGATAGAGCCAGTAGAAGGGGCGTCCTTTCCCTCTATTGAGATCTCTGAAACCTTTCCTGATGAGCATTTGTTCGCCATTCAGGAAACGCCATGGTTTGCAGACATTGCAAACTATAAAGCTGCAAGGTTCATACCAAAGGAGTACAGCAGGCAACAAAAGAAAAAATTAATTACTGATGCAAAGTACTACTTGTGGGATGAACTCTATCTCTTTAAGAGATGTGCAGATGGAATAATTCGAAGGTGTGTGCCTAGAGAAGAAGCACAGAAGATCTTATGGCATTGCCATGGGTCACAATATGGAGGCCATTTCGGAGGTGAGCGAACCGCCACCAAGGCCCTTCAATGTGGCTTCTACTGGCCTACCCTCTATAGAGATTCCCGAGAGTTTGTACGTAACTGTGACAGTTGCCAGAGAGCTGGTAATCTGCCTCATGGTTACGCCATGCCTCAAGAAGGAATATTGGAGATTGAGTTATTTGATGTATGGGGTATTGACTTCATGGGGCCCTTCCCACCATCATACTCAAACACTTATATTCTGGTTGCAGTCGACTATGTATCCAAATGGGTAGAGGCCATTGCTACACCCACTAATGATACTAAGACAGTGCTGAAGTTCCTCCAAAAATATATCTTCAGCAGGTTTGGTGTCCCTAGAGCACTAATTAGTGATGGGGGTACTCACTTCTGCAATAAACAGCTTTACTCTGCTATGGTCCGGTATGGAATTAGCCACAAGGTGGCAACTCCATATCACCCATAGATAAATGGGCAAGCTGAAGTCTCTAATAGAGAACTAAAAAGAATCCTGGGACGGACTGTAAGTACCCGTAGAAAGGATTGGGCGAGAAGCTTGGATGATGCTCTATGGGCTTACAGAACAGCATTCAAGACTCCTATAGGGACCTCTCCATACCAGCTTGTGTATGGTAAGGCCTGTCATCTGCCCGTGGAACTGGAACATAAGGCCTACTGGGCAACCAGATTCCTAAACTTTGATGCCAATTTAGCCGGAGAAAAAAGATTGCTCCAGCTGAATGAGCTAGAGGAATTCGGACTCACTGCTTTCGAAAATGCCAAGATCTACAAAGAGAAAGCAAAGAGGTGGCATGACAGAAAGCTATCATCTAGAGTCTTTGAACCAGGACAGAAGGTTCTTCTGTTTAACTCTAGGCTCAGGCTATTCCCCGGGAAACTGAAATCCCGGTGGAGGGGACCATATGTGATTACAAGTGTGTCACCATATGGCTATGTGGAGGTTCAAGACATTGATTCTAATAAGAAGTTCATTGTTAATGGACAGAGAATCAAGCATTATCTTGAAGGCAATGTTGAGCAAGAGTGCTCAAGGCTGAGGCTAGATTAAAAGCTCAGCAAGGTCCAGCTAAAGACAATAAAGAAGTGCTTGCTGGGAGGCAACCCAGCCATTAGCAAAACTTTTTCTTATTTATTTTTTTATTTTTTTATTTTTATACAGGTTTAATATAAATAATCTTCAAGGTAAAGAATCAATTGCATAAGTTCACAGGGTTGCAGAAGGATTCAGAATACAAAACAGCAGAAAGCAGCTCACTGGTGCGAAAAAGCCAGTAAGAGCTGTTTTGGGCGTTAAACGCCCAAAAAGAGCATCTACTGGGCGTTTAACGCCAGTAGAGATAGCCATCTGGGCGTTAAACGCCAGAAAGAAGCAGCTTCTGGGCGTTTAAAGCCAGATTTATAGCATCCTGGGCGTTCAGAAAAATGCCCAGTGACAAAGGAGTTTCTGGCGTTTAACGCCAGCTAGAAGCAACAGTTGGGCGTTAAACACCCAGACCAAGCACCAACTGGGCGTTAAACGCCCAAAACATGCAGCAGTTGGGCGTTTAACGCCAGGATTGTGGGGAGTAGGTAATTTCGTTTTCACTTCAAATTTTTTTCCATTTTTCATGTTTCAATTCATGATTTCTTGCATAAACATATTACAAATCCTAATTTTTCAAATCCTTTTTCAAAGATATCAAATGTATCTTAATTCTAAACATAAACCTTTTTTTAAATCCACTTCAACTTCTTTTCAAATCTTTTTCAAAACAAATCTATCTCTTTTCCTTCTCAAATTTTTTTCAACTTATCAATATCTTTTTCAAATCTTCACAATATCTTTTTCCAAACAAAGCTATCTTTTTCAAATATCTTTCATATTATTCATATCTTTTAAATTTTAAAGTACATCATTTTCCTATCATACTTATCTTCTACAAATCATATCCTCTATCATATCTTCTTCAAAATTTTCAAAACCCACCCCCCTTCCCTTTAAATCCTAGTTCGGCCTCCCCCCCACCTTCACCATTCGGACTTGGCTCTCCTCATCTCCCTCTTCTTTCCTTTCTTTTGCTTGAGGACAGGCAAACCTAAGTTTGGTGTGTTTATCCGTGATCACTAAGCCAATACCCACTAAGATCATGGCTCCCAAGGGAAAACAAACCAACTCAAGAGGCAAGAAAGAGAATATTTCAAAACCACTTTGGAATCAAGGGAATTTCTTAACCAAAGAACATTCAGACCATTACTACAAAATAATGGGTCTAAGGTCAGTGATCCCGGAAGTTAAATTTGATCTGAAAGAAGACGAATATCCGGAGATCCAAGAGCAAATTCGAAACAGGAGCTGGAAAGTCCTAGCTAATCCTGAAACAAAGGTGGGAAAAAACATGGTTCAGGAATTCTACGCTAATCTGTGGTAGACGGACAGGCAGAGAATAGCTGGAACCGCATTCTATGACTATAGAACTCTGGTCAGAGGGAAGATTGTTCACACCCACCCTGACAAAATAAGAGAGATCTTCAAGCTGCCTCAACTACAAGATGACCCAGACTCCTTTAATAGGAGAATGATGAGATCAAACCAGAGCTTGGACAAAATCCTAGAGGACATATGCCTCCCTGGAGCCAAATGGACAACCAACACAAAGGGTGCCCCAAACCAACTCAAAAGAGGAGATCTCAAACCAGCCGCCAGAGGCTGGCTGGACTTCATTGGGTGCTCTATACTGCCCACTATCAACCGCTCTGAGGTCACCATCAGAAGAGCAGTGATGATTCATTGCATTATGCTGGAAAAAGAAGTGGAAGTTCATCAGTTGATTGCTTGTGAGCTTTACAAAATTGTAAACAAGAACTCCAAAGATGCCAGATTGGCTTATCCAAGCTTGGTCTCTCTGTTATGTAAAGATTTCGGGGTAAAATGGGAGTAGATGAGTATATCTCAGTTGAGCAACCAATCACCAAAAAGTCTATGGAAGGACAACAAGTGCAGGATGACCCCATCAAGAGGAAAGCACAGGAGTTCCTCCCTGAAATCCCTCAAATTGAATACTGGGAGCGCCTAGAAGCATCTATCACCAAGTTGCAAGAAGCTGTGGATCAACTGAAAGAAGAACAGCAAAATCAAAACAGCATGCTCTGCAAACTGCTTAGGGAACAAGAAGAGCAAGGGCGTGAACTGAAGGAATTGAAGCGCTAGAAGCTATCTCTTGAAGGGCCAAGCACTCCACAGACTAAAGAGGCATCTACATCCCAAATTCAAGGTTGTTGAGTTCTAATCTTAGCCTTAACTCTGTGATAATTATTCTTATTAGAAATTTACCTTAGAAGTCATATATGAGTGGTAGTAATTAGTATCTCTATTTTGGTTTTATCTCCAATTAAGCTATAATTTATTTTTCTCATCATCATCAAACATGAATAAAATAGCAGATTTTTAGAATAAGGAGGCAAATTTTTTTTCAAGTTTTTAATAAGGAAAATTCTAATTATCTAAATGTGGTGGCAATGCTTTTTGTCTTCTGAATGAATGCCTGAACAGTGCATGTTTTTGATATTGAATTTTATGAATGTTAAAATTGTTGGCTCCTGAAAGAATGATGAACAAGAGAAATGTTATTGATAATCTGAAAAATCATAAAATTGATTCTTGAAGCAAGAAAAAGCAGTGAATACAAAAGCTTGCGAAAAAAAAAAGAGAGAGAGAGAAAGAGAAAAAGCAAGCAGAAAAAGCCAATATCCCTTAAAGCCAAAAGGCAAGGGTAGTAAAAAGGATCCAAGGCTTTGAGCATCAGTGGATAGGAGGGCCTAAAGGAATGAAATCCTAGCCTAAGCGGCTAAACCAAGCTGTCCCTAACCATGTGCTTGTGGCGTGAAGGTGTCAAGTGAAAACTTGAGACTGAGCGGTTAAAGTCAAGATCCAAAGCAAAAACAGAGTGTCCTTAAGAACCCTGGACACCTCTAATTAGGAACTTTAGCAAAGCTGAGTCACAATCTGAAAAGGTTCACCCAACTATGTGTCTGTGGCATTTATGTATCCGGTGGTAATACTGGAAAACAAGGTGCTTAGGGCCACGGCCAAGACTCATAAAGTAGCTGTGTTCAAGAATCAACATACTAAACTAGGAGAATCAATAATACTATCTGAATTCTGAGTTCCTATGGATGCTAATCATTCTGAATTTCAAAGGATAAAGTGAGATGCCAAAACTGTTCGGAAGCAAAAAGCTACTAGTCCCGCTCATCTAATTAGAATCTGAGCTTCACTCAAAACTCTGAGATATTATTACTTCTTAATTTCTTTTTATCCTATTTTATTTGTTTGGTTTCTTGGGGACAAGCAACAGTTTAAGTTTAGTGTTGTGATGAGCGGATATTTTATACGCTTTTTGGGTTTAATTTCATGTGGTTTTTAGTATGTTTTAGTTAGTTTTTAGTATATTTTTAATAGTTTCTAGGAAAAATTCATATTTCTGGACTTTACTATGAGTTTGTGTATTTTTTCTATAATTTCAGGTATTTTCTGGCAGAAATTGAGGGAGCTGAGCAAAAATCTGATTCAGGCTGAAAAAGGACTGCTGATGTTATTGGTTTCTGACCTCTCTGCACTCGGAATAGATTTTTTGGAGCTACAGGAGTCTAATTGGTGCGTTCTCAATTGCGTTGGAAGGTAGACATCCAGGGCTTTCCATCAATATATAATAGTTCATACTTTGTCCAAGGATAGACGACGTAAACTGGCGTTCAACACCAGTTTCATGTTGCATTCTGGCGTTAAACGCTAGAAACAGGTTACAAGTTGGAGTTAAACGCCAGAAACAGGTTACAACCTAGCGTTCAACTCTGGAAACAGCCTAGGCACATGTAAAGCTCAAGTCTCAGTCCCAGCACACACCAAGTGGGCCCCAGGAGTAGATTTCTACACAATCTATCTTAGTTTACTTATTTTCTGTAAACCTAGGTTACTAGTTAGTATTTAAACAACTTTTAGAGATTTATTTTGTACCTCATGACATTTTTAGATCTGAATTTTGTACTCTTTGACGGCATGAGCCTCTAAACTCCATTGTTGGGGGTGAGGAGCTCTGCTGTGTCTCGATGAATTAATGCAATTATTTCTGTTTTCTATTCAAACACGCTTGTTTCTATCTAAGATGTTCATCCGCACTTCAATATGATGGATGTGATGATCCGTGACATTCATCACTATTCTCAACGTATGAATGCATGCCTGACAACCACCTCCGTTCTACCTTCGATTGAATGAATATCTCTTGGATTCCTTAATCAGAATCTTCGTGGTATAAGCTAGAATCCATTGGCAGCATTCTTGAGAATCCGGAAAGTCTAAACCTTGTCTGTGGCATTCTGAGTAGGATTCAGGGATTGAATGACTGTGACGAGTTTTAAACTCACAAGGGTTGGGCGTAGTGACAGACGCAAAAGGATCAATGGATCCTATTCCAGCATGAGTGAGAACCGACAGATGATTAGCCGTACGGTGACAGCGCACTTGGACCATTTTCACTGAGAGGACGGATGGTAGCCATTGACAACGGTGATCCACCAACACACAGCTTGCCATAGGAAAAACCTTGCGTGCGTGAAGAAGAAGACAGGGGGAAAGCAGAGATTCAGAAGATAAAGCATCTCCAAAACTCCAACATATTCTCCATTACTGCATAATAAGTATTACTTAATCCATGCTCTCTTGTTCATTTTCAAGTCAACTAATAATCATAATTGATATCCTGACTAAGAGTTACGAGATAACCATAGCTTGCTTCAAGCCAACAATCTCTGTGGGATCGACCCTTACTCACGTAAGGTATTACTTGGACGACCTAGTGCACTTGCTGGTTAGTGGTACGAATTGTGAAAAGTGTGATTCACAATTCGTGCACCACAATCCACCAAAACAAATAGGCAAACCCAAACAATTCAAACATATGCAAATGATGTATGTCTGCCCTATGGCTGATGATATCATCTGTCGGTTATATAGCCAACCCGACAAGTCCTGGTAGCTAACCATTGAACTGTCCCTCTATCGTGCATCCCCAACTCGAGTTATTCTCAATCATAATCATGATCATAATCATAATCATACAACACCCACACTGGTGTTTATCCATACAACACCCACACTAGTGTTTATCCATACAACACCCACATTGGTGTTTATCCACGGGGCGAGCTCATTCGGAACTTTCACAGTGTTCGACCATACTTACGACATAGGGTCAGCAGAGTATCGAGTCTCAACCTGGAGCACGTGGTGGCTAGTCACTGCTTTCATCTAGGGAAACTTGTATCTCAGATAATCATTCCACATTCATTCATAACATTCCATAATCATTCATCATGACCATATCATCATTTATACATCACACGATTGCATATTTATACATCACTCGTCATAACCCGGGACAAGTGGGGCGAAGCCACAACCCTTGCGTCCACCCAGGGAGCCTCTATACGAACCAACCTGGAGCAAGTGGAGCGCAACTACAACCCTCTAGCCCAATATTCACGGCCTCCGGCCTAAATTCACAATTTAAATGCATAATCCACAAACCAATATTCATTATTCAATTCATGAAATTCTCAACACACCATACATACAAATTCACACAATTCTCAACCCAATCATTAATTTACATTACATATCAACTATGCATATTAATACCAACCATTCACGCAATCCAAACTTAATCCTAGGGGCATCTAGCCTAGGAATTTTCATCACACCACACGGTACTTAAATAAAACTTAAACCGTACCTCTTGTAGCCAAAATAATTGAGCTTCTTCTTGGAAGTCTCCACCAACCCTTAGCTCCAAGCCTCACCAAAGCTCTACAAGTAACACCAACCTCCCAATTGTGCACCGAAGTCATCAAATACACTAGCATAACCAATTTCACATATATACAACAACCTAGGGTTCATGAAAATGATAAATCACAAGGATTGGAGGGTTTTTTAACTTAACCCACTAAATTTTGTGATGAATATAACCTATGGCTCATACTAGAGCACCCATAAACAACCAAAATCACAAGATTTCCTCAAAACCCAAACTAAATTTGAATTTAAGAAGAGAAATGAAAACTGGGCAGAGGACAGTTAATTACTCACCACAAAACTTAGATAGAATTGTAGAGGATGAGAAAAGCGATGCGTGGCCGCAAACGGCTCGTCAATCAAAATTCCGGAGAGAAAGTTATGGTGATTTGAAGTTTGGAAGGCTAGGTTTCCTTCCTCTCTTCTCTCTATCTGCCCCACACCCCTTTTTTTCGGGTAAATGAGCTGAAATGCTTATAACTAATATCTATATATGTTGGGTCTTGAGTCCACTTGGACCCGGTTCACTTATTTTTGTCTGTTGGCCCAATTTGGACAAAAACCTTTAAGATTAGGGTTTTTAATCGCATTTTAAATATTTCTATCTTTCCTAATTATAAATCCTAATTTCTTAACCTCATTCACTTATAATTACTTTTCCCAACTGCAGTACCAGACAGATCTTAGTCGGTATTGTTGGTCAAAATTTCAGTGTGCGCTTTTACGCTGAAAACTATGTTTTTTGACTTAGAAAAATTTACTGAATCCAAATATCATATTTAGATTACCAAATTTCTATTGCTCAATTTTCTAACCATATTCGTTCTTATTTAATTTATTATTTAATTAATTACAGTTTGACTGAATTTTACAGTAGTTCATTGATTTCAGTTATAAATAAACGAAAAGAATTTTATAGTGAAGACAAAAATATATTAAAATAAATTTTATTGAACATCAATATATTTATAATTTAAAAGATAAAAAAATATTTATAATTCAAAACTAAAATTATATATATACATCCGGAAAAAAACTAATAATTTTACTTATATTTAAAAAACTAAGCATCAATTTAATAATTAACTAATTGATTAATTTTTTAAAAAAAACCTATTATTTTTTAATTTTGATATTAAACTAAATTTAATACGATATATATAACTAGCTGCATATTAAATTTAACAAAGAGGAATGTTAGGGGGCAGTAACATTTGAGATTTATAGTCATCAAATAGCCATCAATAAGACTTTTAATGGTGTGAGATTAATGTGAGATTTCATCCAATGGCTCACTCTTCTTTGATGGTTACATGCTGGCCAGAATTTGATAAAATTGCTGACCCCTAAACTTTTCCTTTAACAAAATAATTATTTAACGTAATTTCTCACAAAAATAATTTATAATTGGGTAAAGTATTTTTTTTGTCTCTGAAGTTTGGCAAAAGTTTTAAAAATACTCCTAAATTTTATTTTGTTTTAATTTTGTCCCAAAAATTTTTGATTTGCATCAAATATACCCTCAACGGCTAAATTTTTAAAAAATTTAAGATAGACCAATCTAACAATAATGTATGAAAATTATGCTTGATTTGCTTGTGTTAAAGGTTGTTCTTATGAAATTGTTGTTGAATTGATCTTAAATTTTTTGAAAAATTAGCCGTCAAGAGTATATTTGATGCAAATAAAAAACTTTTGAAATAAAATTAAAATAAAATAAAACTTAGGGATATTTTTAAAATTTTTGTCAAAAATATACTTTATCTTTTATAATTTAATGTGAAAACAAAGATAATATAATAATAGAGTAAAATATATTCATTCATATATAATTATTATTATCATTTTTTTTTATCATCCAGTGAGGACAAGTGCCCCTTCTCACTAACCTAGGTCCGTCCCTAACATGAAGCAAGACTTATTACATCAAGTAACAAAACACAAAATAAACAAGAACGAAGTATTTATTCCTTTGATAGTTTTGTTTGTGTTTTCTGTTTTATAAGTGAGTTCTTTTATAAAAAAAAGTAGTAAGTGTAATATTGTAGAAGTGTGTGATAAAATTTTGAGAGTTGTAAGTAATACAACATTAGAATTTAATTAGACTTTTTAATACTTATTAGATACTATTAATTTTAATATAAAAATATTTTATTACTGTGGTATATTATATTGTAATTATCTTTAATGTAGTGGATATCTTTTAGAATGTTTTTTTTTTTTAACCGAAGATATGGAGACTCGAACCCGCAACCTCTTAATTGAGTATGGGGAGACTATGCCATTTGAGTTATTGCTTCTTGGCATATCTTTTAGAATGTTGCTCCATAATTTTTTGAATTAGTTGGTTGTTGTGATTATTCTGAGCTGTGATTGAATTTAGATGCTGTTGTGAAATTTGGAATAAGTTTGATGATGTTTTAGTGCTTCAATTGCATTATTAAATTCTGCGAATGTCTTTGGGCTTTGTTGTGAGTGTTTGAAGTTGTAATTGATATTGTTTTCTCTGATGTGGATGGAATTGAGTTGAATTATAACTGTAGTTGGTGATTGATTTGATGATTGTGCGTACTGAATGTTGTAAGGGATAGAATAAATGGTGTTACTTTTGTTGCTGAGCTTGCTGGTGTGAATTGATGAGTTATTGTGTGTTTGAATGATGATGAGTGTATATGGAAAATTATGCCTGGCATAGTGTAGAAAAGAAAAGGTTTGATGATGCTTCAGTACTTGACATCGTGTGAATTATTGATTCTGGGTTCTTGAGCTGTGTTGGCAATGAAGACAATTTTGAATAACTGGAAAGAGGTTAAACGTGTAATTTTGGAAGGGTTATAAGTTCAAATGTGATTTTTGATAAGTAAGATTATTGAAAATGCTTAAGGCAGAATTTCTGCATACATGACAGTAGAAAGAATCAATTTCTAGGAGCATCCCAGGTCATATACTTGAATGAAACTATTTTTGCATAAAACTTTACTGTGTTTTGAGCATCTCATAAAAAATTCAGAATTTATTGATGAGTATTTTGGGAAAAATGAATTTTCGAAGATTGATGATTTCTGTAGAAAATTCTATTTCTTTACTGTAGAAGCACCAACTTCCAACTCACTTAACTTTCAAAAAAAAATTTTACATTAAAATACTAGTATTATTCTCTCTCTCTCTCTTTTGAGCTATTTTATTGAAATAATCTCATTATCTTTTACATAAAATTATTTAGTTAACTTTCGGTCCGACTCTATTTTATCCCTAACAATACTGAACCCAAATTAATTAACCTTTCAAGTCATGCTACATCGTACCACACAATTTGTCATGAGACTCATGACCCCGGCCATTTATAAATGATGTAATGAGCGTATTGTTTAACGAGAATTTAATTAGTTTATTTTATTAATTAATGGAAAAACCAATCCAAATCCAATGACCCTGTTCATCAAGCTTATCATCAGCATGTGTGTATCTGAGTAACACGTGGTCACTTGAAGCCTTTATTAGCATCTTTTATGAATAGATCACGTGTTTGCTGCTGCTATTGGGAAGCACATGGTTGCAAATTTGCAATTGGATAAATGAATAAAGAAAAGAAAGCTTCAGGAATTGCTCAAAAGAAAAGAAAGAAAGATGATATGCTCTTCTGGCATACCAATGTTGAGGAGGACCTGTTTGCCTTTGACTTAAAAATAACCAATCACCTACTTTCTCTCTTAATTATTTCATTATCCCATA
>NC_029794.2:22683337-22708600 GCF_000816755.2 Arachis ipaensis | reverse complement strand
ATTATATGATAACAAACATAATTAAATTATAAATGAATAATTCAAATTATTAGTACGATTTAATATGTTTATTAACGTTGTAGGTCTATATTGACAAGAGATTAAGCCCAACATTAAGGACGGACCAAAATTATTTGTTGATATTAAAAAAAAAAAGTTGCAAATTTGGGGCAAAAAAATTAACAGCATTTTTATACTAATAATTAAGATAAAATAAAAGACAAAAGATAGCATCACAACAATATAACAACACACTTGGCACAATCATATGAAGCAAGGATAGAGATTTAGCTGGAAAATAAAACAAGGAAAAAAAAAATTTCGGTTGTAGATTTCAGTTTTGGAATAATTGGCATACATACATAGCTTGCATTTTCAAAATTGAGAAACAAGAAAAGAAGGCACCATTACAACAATAATACTCTTACGGTCTGGAAGTTTTTGTTTTTTCTCACATCATGCTTACATAGAAATATCATTTTTTCTCTTTTATTAGAAAGATTGTCTTGAGAGTTAAAAGATATCTTCCCTATTCTTACTTCTTAGAGTGATTTTGTATGTGTGTGTTTTCTTTTGGTATTTGAAAAGATAAAAATAGTGATCAAGTAATAAGTAATAAAAAAAACGGAAAAGCTTTGCATACATGGGCTTGTATGCTTTACAAGTTCATTAAGCAATAAAACAAAAATACGCGCTGCTCCACATACGTTGTATACACGCGCTATATAAGATCCCGCGTATATCTAACTACCAAATTTAAAAGATTTGTTTCCTTCTTCGTTTTCGTTATTTTGAGATTTGGTTGTTCTTCTTCTCGCGCGTCTTCCCTCCTTCTTCTCCATCGTTCTTTTCCTCTCCTTTTCTCACTGGTATGTTCTTCGTTTACGTTACTTTCCTCTCTCTGTGCAACTCGAGCTTCGTTTTCTATTTTGATTTGTTATTTTCTGAAATCAAAGTTTGAACTCATTTTGAAGATAATGGATCATTCAACCTCAGATTGTCAGCTGAATCCAGGCGAAGTGGATTATGAATTTGAATCTAATGAAGTTCCTGAGGTTTGATTTACATAGGATTAGTATGAATTTTCTTTCAGTAATTTGTATAGCATTGTGTAGTTAAAAAATTGCTGAACATTGACTGTGAAACTAACATGTTAACATGAATCTGTCGATTCAATGTATTAGTTGTGATTAATTATCTGGAATTTGTAGCAGACGCTCGGGTGTAGATCAGGTCTTTTTCGGGTGTATTTTTGCTAGAAGTGTGTGTGTATTTACACTTTACTGGTTTTTTGTTATTTTAATTGAGTTGTTGTTGTTCAGGTGTATTATATCAGACATGATTGGGTGTGTTTTTAGTTGTTGACATGGTGTATTCTGCAGCCTGTGTATTTACAGTTTATGGCTTTAAAGGTCATTCTGTAGTTGAGTTGTTGCGGTTCGGGTGTATCATATTAGACATGATTGGGTGTATTTGAATCATATCTATGGGTGTATTCACAGTTTCTGACATGGTGTATTGTGCAGCCTCTCTCGGTTGTTGATGACGAGCTTGTTCCGAAGGTTGGAATGACCTTTACCACCCTTGAAGATGCTGGAAAATTTTACAGGAACTACGCCAAGGCTGCAGGTTTCTCTACAAGAGTTCGGTGCACAAATAGGAAGGGAAACGAGATTAAGAATCAACTGATTACATGTAGCAAAGAGGGAAAATGGAAATCTAAAATATCTCCGACCAAGAAGACCAATCCGACAGCCGGTTTAAACTGTCCTGCAAGAATTTATATACACACATTGAAGGATGTCGGTGCTTGGATCATTTCAAAGGTTGTGCTGGATCATTCACACCCCTGCTGTCCAAGTAAAGCAGAGATGCTCAAACAGCACAGGGAACTAAGCATGTCCATTCGTCGTACGATAGAGAATAACGAGGAGGCCGGTATCAGACCAAGCAAAACCTACCAATCATTTGTTGCGGCTGCCGGGGGTCACCGCGAGTTAAATTTTATCGAAAAGGACGTGAGGAATTACATTACCAGGAAAGTGCGGAATGTTTCCGAACAAGAAGATGCAAAGAAATTCGGGAAATATTTCTTAAGAATGAAAGAGAAGAATCCGAATTTCTTTTTTGAGCTCGAACTCGAGGAGGATCAATCGATTACACTGGCTTTTTGGGCCGATGCAAGAAGCAGAGCTGCCTTTGAGTATTTCGGAGACGTCATTTCATTCGACACCACCTACAATACAAACAGGTAACAAACTGCCCCTGTTTATGATGCTAAATTAATTTATTTTTACGAATTCGCAGCAGAGGTGTATATTGGCTGTTTCATTGGGTGTATACGAAGCATTTGTTAGGGTGTACCTAATGATTTTGCATTCTGGACTATGGTAATTTGTTTCAGGTATAATTTGGTCTGTGGTTCTTTTGTCGGGGTGAATCACCACGGTCAATCAACACCGATCAGTGCGCATCAATGAAAAGGGCTTTAGAGGCCTGTATGCCAACAACAATTCACCGTTGGTGTATTTGGCACATCATGAAGAAGATTCCAAGCAAATTAAACGGGTACAAGGGACATGCCGATATTGAACAAGAAATGAGCCAAGTTGTTTGGAACTCTCATAGCAAAGACTCATTCGATAGGAATTGGAATGATTTTCTGCTGAATTTTGGTCTTGCGGACAACAAGTGGCTTTCAGGTAATGTCTTTTTAAAATCTGCATCAGAGGTGTAAATTGCATGTTCTCTCAGGTGTATTTATAGTCTGTGTTTGGGTGTATTCTGCAGATCTGTACGAAGACCGTCACATATGGGTTTCTATCTATCTGGATCACCACTTCTGGGCAGGGATGAGAAGCACACAAAGGAGCGAGAGCATGCATTCATTTTTTAACAAGTTTATCACCCGGAACAGCTCGCTTATTCAGTTCGTCAAACAATACGATAATTGCCTCGGAAGCAGGGAGCAAGTAGAGAGAGAATCAGATGCTGCAGATTTTCATACAGTCATACCATGTGCAACCAAATCCTCCATTGAAGCTCAGTTTCAAGATGCGTACACTCATCAAAAGTTTAGGGAAGTCCAAGCGCAATTCAGAGGAAAGGCGAATTGCATCACCAGATTAATGAATTCCGCTCTAGGCTATTCAGTATACGAAGTCGGAGAACAAGTTTCCAGCTCAATATTCAACAAGTTTGTGGTTACTTACGACTCAGTTGCAGCCGAGGTAAAATGCCAATGCTTAATGCTCGAGTCGAGGGGGATACTATGCCGTCACGCACTAAGCGTGTTAAGCTTCGAACAAGCAAGCCAAGTGTCACCTAGATACATACTGGAACGATGGAGCAAGAAGGTAAAGAGGCGACACACACACATTAAGAGCAGCCACGACGAGCCACTGATGGAGCCAAGAAGCAAGAGGGGATTCGAACAAGAAGACGTCCAAAAAATAGGCTAGGTTCAAAGTTGGACAAACAGATCGCAAATGCCACAAAGAAGAAGAAGACGAAAGTTTTAAGCGAGGTAAAAGTAATGTTCTTTAAATTTGTGGCGATTGAGTTTATTTTTTTCGTTAATAGTTTAGCTAATATGTGAGTGTTATATTCAGATAAACCTGTTTGATGCTACATCAGCGGTGCATTCAAATTCCAGCCAATATCAAGGACATGTTATGAATTATCAGTTCAGGGTACCAGTAGCAGGGGATAACTCTTTGGGTGTATAGTTTTTCAGAATATGGGTGTAGAAGCACTGTGCTTTTAGGTGTATTTTTGTTAATTCACAATTTACATATAGATACATATATATAATATTTGTGTTTTAGGGTTTACAGGTTAGGTGTAAGGGTTTAGGTTTAGGGTGTATATTTGATTTGATGTTTTTCTTCATATTTTAGTACCTGTAATTCATACATTTTGAATACAGCACAGACAATTTGGGTGTATATTTTATGCAATCTTGGGTGTATTATTACACTTGCGTTGGGTGTAAAAGTTTATAATTTGCGTTTATATATGCCTTATTTTTTTCTTCATATTTTACCACCTGTAATACAGCTTTTGAATACAGCACAGACAGTTTAACAGCACAGATAGTTTGATTATGGAAAAAAATATACATGGAATAGAAGTTGTTGATAAATGGCAAATATTTACAGCATTTGTTCAATTTACAAACTGCCCAGCAGTTGGATTACGCAGTTTCTATATCAGCAGAATTTATCTGACAAAACGGACTCAATAATACAGAGGATGGCTTCGACAGCCTTATAGCATTACTCTCTCTAATTGCCTGATCTCTCTCTTTATTCATCTCACTGAATAGTATCCGCGAAGCATACTCCACTCTATAGTAGTCCGCCTCCTCCTACAATTAAAAAGTATATTCTGTTTAAACAGCAATATTAATTTAGTAAAGTAATACAGAGTTATATAGTTCTAAAGACAGTTACCTGTTTCCAATTATCACATTCATACTTCCCCTTTTTAATGTTTTCCGGCTCAATTAACTCAAGCCACTTCATAACGTAGATACCGCAGTCATAGCTGAAAATGAAGAAAATAAATTAGAAATCTCATTTAGGAAAGTTTAATGTTCAGAGTCACAAATTCATACCTTGATTTTTGGCCTGATATTTTAACATATGATGCTTTAATTTCCTTCTCCTTCTCGTCTTTCTGCAGAGGTTCCCCGCCAGCATATGCTCTCAATCTTGAAAATACATATCCCTTAAATACCAAAACAAATCAGTAATACACCCGAATGAATGCACAAGATACAACCAACTAAATGGATAATATACACCCAACACAACTAATGAAATACACCCAACTTGATAAACAACATACACCCAAATGAATGCACAAGATACAAAGGCAAATGGTTCCACAAAATACACCCAACCCGACGAAGAAATTACACCCAAAAGAGAACATAATTACACCCAAAGCAAAACATACATACACCTTATATTGAACTGAAATAGACCTATCTATTAAAGTAAAGAACACAGAGGTAACTTACAGTGAATTTATTAAGCTGCTTTCTCTCATTGCTTGGAGCTTTCTTGTGTAGCGGGTCAAGTATACGACATCTCCGCTTTGTTGTATCAATCACCCATAACCACCAATGGCCCGAGTAGCAAACAGGTACAAAAATCTAAAGGATTGCCACATTTCAACAGTGTGTTATTTTATTTAGCATATAAGTAAAGAACGGTACTAACAAATTTAGCAAATGAAAACTTACATATGGATGAGAAGTTATTTTTTTGCATCTATGAAGGGAATAAAACTCGGGTAGTCTTCCACCGTGAATTCTTTATTGGTTTTCGGTGATATGAATTCCCCATTTGGGTGCTTCGAAAGGGCCATGCTCTGCAACAATTGCGAAACAAAAAATGAAATACTGAAAATACACCCAAGTAAATAATTTAAATACACCCAAATGACTACACAACTTACCACAATATCGGGGGGCAGACAGTATACTTGTTCTTGAAACCTTTTATCATTTTTTCGGTTGAGGATGTGGCACATGGCAGATACAATCTAGAAATATATGCCAAAATCAATTTACGTTAATAAACATTGCAGTAAACTTTGGTGTAAAATATTAATGTTATTCTAATATTACCTCAGATTCTATATAACTTTCTGCCTGGAGGGATGCAAGGTGCATTCTATATAAAATGTAATTATCTTGTGCCATCAGAGTGCAGATGTGGTCATACTCGTCAGTACTGCCATCTGCGTAAGTCTTCAGTCGTGTCCCCCAGATGTAGCACTTTTCTTTCATATCATCCGTAATCTGATTTATTCCCTCAGGAGTTTCAAACTTTCCAGAACTTTCTCCCCCAATCTCCCTTTGAATTTGCGGACTTTTACTTTTTTCTTTCGCCGCACTGCTTGCTATTTTTTGTACCAAATCGTCTAATTGTTCTATCAAATTTGCAGCTTCTGGAGATTTTGCCCTTTCTGTCTCCTGCGTTGACGCTCCCTCCTGGCTTGAATCAGTCAAGCCAAGGCTGAATGATGGCACTGGATCGGTTTTAGGAACATAGGATGCTGTCCGTGCCATCATCATCAGGGCAGCAACGTCTTCTGCGTCTGGATGACTGCGTCATCATGTATAACGTATTATAAGAGTAAGAATATACGGATCATAAGCAAAGATTGATTTTAGTCTGATGAACTTACATTTTAGATGGAGCTGGGGAAGCGTGGGTGTGGTTTCTTGAAGTTGTTGGGGGGTTCAGGAGTGCTGCACAGTTACACAAAATTAATAATGGCGTAAAAAAAACTAACCAGGAACAATATACACCCAAACTATTAGCAAATATACACCCAAACTCTAAACAAATATACACCCATACTATTTCTTACGTTTCTGTAGTTCCTTCAATCTGTAGCGGAGGGGTTGGTTCAAAATCTGTCTCAGGTGTTTCTTGAAGTTCTAGCACAGTGGTTGTTTGGGACGCCGGCACAAAAACTTGAATCCGGACTCTAAACAAGAAGAAAAATGAAAGGTTAACAACGCCTTTGAAAATAATAAGGTTATAAGGTTGAAATATTCTTGGAAAACTCACATTGCAAGCGCATCCGACGGTGTCTGTTCCCTCACAACCATCATATTCGAATCAGCCGGACTCAACCTAAAATACACCCAAAGAAAGTCAAAAAATACACCCGAACAATTCAAAAACAAGACAGGCTTTATTTTTTGAGAACTTACATACTTGCAGTTTTTGCTTTTTTTTCCTGCCTTTTTTTTCTTGAATAAAATAATAAAGGGCTTTTTTTTTCTAAAAAAAATATATACATAATTAGAAGTAGAAGGTAATAGAAGAACAAAAGTAACGGTTATTTGAAAGAGAAATTACATGCTCTCTGATGGCTGGTTTACACTACTCTGTTCTGTGCATCCTTGAGAGGAAGGAGCATCACTTCCCAAGTTCACAGCCGGTATTCTAAAACAGATTTCATGTTATTCAGACAAAATAAGATACAGGTATAAAATACACTCAAATGAATGCACAAGATACAACCAACCGAATGGACAATATACACCCAACACAACAAACAAAATATCCCAACTTAATAAACAACATACACCCAACTTGATCAACACAATACACCGAAATGGTTCCACAAAATACACCCAAATCATGATAACAACGTCAAAGTATTGATCTTCTTTAGGAGGTGAATCCTCCACAACAACTTTTTTCTTTTTTGGTTGTGTTCTGGGTGGAAAAAAAAGAGTACTAATCAGAAATAAAAAATTAATTTTATTACAGAATATTATCCAAAGAAGTGCTTACTTTTTTGGTGTTGTTTTTGTCTTTTTCTTTTTCTTTTCCTTCTCCACCGGTGATGATTCTTCGCTCCTATAAGTTAATAAGAGACACTTCAGTTAATACACGAAATCTTTATAATGAAGCCAAAAGAAAGGAGTAATAATTTCAGAACATTACTCATCACTTGATTCAGATTCAGATTCTGAATCAGAATCGGACCTCTCTTGACTGTTCTTTCTTTTTCTGGAGTCCATTCTGGAAGGCAAACAATCATTATTTAGAACATACTAAAAATACAACCAAATGAATGCACAAGATTCACCCAACTAAATATACAATATACACCCAACGCAGCAAACGAAACACACCCAGCTTAATAAACTACATACACCCAACGTGATCAACAAAATACACCCAACTCGAAAAAGAAATTACACCCAAGTATGGTACTTACTTTTTCCCCTTTTTGCTGGGGTGTTTTCTTCCTGAATCCTCTGAGTCTTCTTGAATCTCAGACTCAGAGGTAGAAGTGTCACTGTCAGTAGTTGTTTCTGTCTCCGAAGACGATGTTGAACTCGCCTTCCTTTTTTTATTTTTTTGATTTCTTGTTTTTTTTTCTTTTTTTTCTTTTTTTTTCATTTTTTCTCTTGTCTCCGCCATCTTCACAATCCCCTGAAACATTAGATATTTTAGCTAGCAGCATTCAGGTAAATAAAATACAACCAACATATTATGTTTACTTACCAAATTTTCCTCTCTTTCTGCAGTCATTCTTTCCACCAACTGCTCCTTAGTCCAGTTGGCAATCCAGGGCTTTGGTGGTCTTTCAGCCCTCTTCTTGCCTTTGTTTTTTGAAAGATGAAAGTAAATTATCATCAGGGCAAAGAGGCAGCCATCAATTGCCTTCTTCTTTTTCTCCTTGTAGTCTGTGATGCCCTTGACCATGAAGGTCAAAACATGCCCCCCCCCAGTTTCTCTCCGATATGCCGTCCATCTTAAAAATTGGGGCCAAGTGCACAGGCGATATTTTGTTTATCGTCGTTGGCAAAAGGAACGCTATCTGTATATAGAAGATGAATATCCTCTTTAACATCAGGCGTTCCTCTTCGTTGCCAACGCCGATTTCCATCATCTCATCGGTAAGACTTTTGAGGGTCTTACCCTGGAATCTTCTAAAAATTATTTTGTCATCATCAGAAAGTTTCTTATACTCAACTTTCTCAGGAAATAGATCTCCTACAAAAAGAAAAACAACAAAGTATCCAAGTCGGTTCAAATACACCCAATCATCAACTTAAATACACCCAAGCATCAACTTAATATACACCTATAATTTTAAGCTAGTTACCTGTTGCATTGATGCCAAGCGCATCACCTATTGTTTTTGGTGTTATTTTGAAAGAACCATATCCTGTTTTTAGTCTGTTCTCCCCAAGTTTGAAGTTGTTTGCCAGCTCCCTTAACAGTTGGTGATCCACCCTTAGTGGTGGGATGTGCATCAACCCACCGAATCCGAGATCCCTCACAATCGTCTTCTTCTCCTCACTCGTGTTTCTGAATTTATCACTTAAGAGATGTGTGGCACACTTAAGGTCTTTTGTTTGATTTCTTGCTGCCATTTTCTCTGAAACGAAAAATACACCCAAAGATATCAGTAAGATACACCCATATATATGAGTCAGATACACCCATTAATAACAGTAAGATACACCCATTGATAACAGTAAGATACACCCATATATATGAGTCAGATACACCCATTAATAACAGTAAGATACACCCATTGATAACAGTGAGATACACCCATAGTTATGATTCAGATACATCCATATATATATCAGTCAGATATCACTCAAACATGCTTCAATATCAAGCAACATTACAATGTCAAGCAGTATACACCCCCCAATCTACGGAATATACCCCCAAAAATCAGTTACCAGAAGATCTAGAACAACAAGAATAACAGGAGAACTTAGAACAACAACGTAGAAGAACAGTGTAACAAAGAAGCAAGAATAACAGTAAACCCTAGAACAACGACGTAGAAGAAAAGTAAAACCTAGTTCGTAATGAACTTACCTTGAGTATTGTTGCTTTGTTTTCTCTTCAGATTCTTGATGGAAAGTTTGATGGTGTTTTGATGGAGGTTTCGAAGGTTAGCGACGACTTGTATATTTTGAACTTCGATTTTCGCTCGAAAATGGAAGCGTTGCCTTGTTTTCGAATCGCTTTGAGAAGTGGAAGAAGTGGAAGAGTCTGCCATTACTCGTAGGATACGTAACTGTTTGAGTGTTGAGCGCGTGAATGTGACGCTCCATGTAATCCCTCTTCATGCGCGTGAGTTGTATTTGGGCTGGGCCAACTTGTAAGCTTGTAAGCTTGTATGTGTAGCAGGCCCATAAAAAAAAAGCCACGAGTTGAAAAGAAAAAAAATAGGATAAAAACACAACAAAAAAAATGTTAAGTACAATTAAATTTATCGAATGGAAATTTATTTGTCCATCTATATCCTTCGAATACATCACGAGTCATGTAGCCACCTAAATATGTCACTTCATCATTTTCCGTCAAGTACAAACAGAAAAAATATGTCAGATTTATTTGTCAAAAAAACTTTAGAGATGTTTGTGTAAAATTTTAAACTTACATCATAAATTATAAATTCTAAATTTTAAAAATATCTAACTAAAAATTAATTCTCTAAATGTTCTCATATATATATAATCAAGTGCATTTTAAGAAAAAAAATGTATGCACTAAAAGCTTTCCAATCTCTAATATATATTAGACATAGAAGTATGTATTAGTAGAATTAATGAACACTTTGTTTATTAATCTTTTTTATTATAGTTAAAAAATAACTGTGTAAATAATAATTAGAGTAAAAAACACATATAAGTCAATGACAGACTAAAATTACACAAATCAGTCAAAACGAAAACTGTTTCATGAGTCCACTAATGCACGTTTATATGTAGTTCAAATCACCTAAATTCGAACTCCATTTCTACATAATTCGAACTAACTTGATTCGAATTATACACAAACACACGCACACACTAATTCGAACAGGTGGGTTCGAATTATACACAAACACACGCATACACTAATTCAAACCAGCTGGATTCGAATTACACACAGTAATTCCTACACCCACGAACGCGTTTTCAAATAATTCGAATTTGACTGATTCGAATTATTCATGGTATAATTTGAATTATGCTGTTAAAAAATTAATAATTTATTAAAAAATTTATTAAAAAATTAATAATTTAAAAATTAAAAATACATATTTTTTATTTCATACATTAAAAAAAAGTTAACAAAATATTTAATTACGAGACTTCTTTAAAATATTTGTGATCTATCAATTCAAATTCCATACAATACTCTTTTGTCCATTTTTAATAGCTCATGAATATTTTTTAATAAATTTTTTAATAAATTTATTTAAATTATACTATAAAAAATATTTTATCCTATGCAAAACAATTTTAAAAAATGGCTTAAAAAATGTTAGGAATACTATAAAAATTTGTAATGTTCTAATAACTTAGGTAAATACATGCATGTACTCAAATTTTAAATAAAATACTCTACATAGTCAATAATAATTTTGAAATGAAAGAAAATATTTTATTCCATACAAAACAATTAAAAAATATATTTTATTCTATACAAAATAATTTTTAAAAATGGCTTAAAAGATGTTATGAGTACTATAAAAGTTTGTAATATTCTAGTGATTTAGGTAAATACATGATAAAAATATTTTTTCTTTAATTTCTAAATTATTAGTGACTATGTAGAGTATTTCTTTAATGTCCTAAGTCATTAGGACATTACATATTTTTACAGTACTTCTAAAATTTTTTAAGCCATTTTTTATATTATTTTGCATAGAATAAAATATTTTTTTGTGGTATAATTTAAATAAATTTATTAAAAAATATTCATGAGCTATCAAGAATGGGCAGAAGAGTATTGTATAGAATTCGAATTGCTCACCATATAATTCGAATCAGAGTAATTGAACTTCCCTATGCGTAATTTGAATCATGTAATATCTCACCATATAATTTAAAAAATTTTATTAAAAAATATTCATGAGCTATTAAAAATGGACAAAAGAGTATTATATGGAATTCGAATTGATAGCTCATTAATATTTTAAAGAAGTCTTGTAATTAAATATTTTGTTAGCTTTTTTTTAATGTATAAAATAAAATATATATTTTTAAATTTTTTTAATAAATTATTAATTTTTTAACAGCATAATTCAAATTATACCATGAATAATTCGAATCAGTCAAATTCGAATTACTTGGAAAGGCATGCGTGGGTGTAAAAATTACTGTGTGTAATTCGAACCCAACTGGTTCGAATTAGTGTGTGCATATATTTGTGTATAATTCGAACCCACCTGGTTCGAATTAGTGTGTGCGTGTGTTTGTGTATAATTCGAACCCAGTTGGTTCGAATTATGTAGAAATAGAGTTCAAATTTAATTGGTTCGAACTACATATAAACGTACATTGATAAATTTATGAAGTAATTTTCATTTTAACTTATTTATATAATTTTAGTCTGTCATTGGCTTATATGTGTTTTTTACCCTAAAATTAGTATTAAATTAGTCGATATAACAATTCTTTAGGTCTTATATTCAAGTCACCGAAAAAAGGCATGGAATTTTTATTTTAAAAAAAAAAGGCAAGACACGAGTGGAAAACAAAATATAAATGAAAGACCAAAGAAACCAATCAAATTAGCAGAGTTTATATAAACAAAAACTCAGGGTTTATATTTAGACATCGCTTACTATAATGGTTAAACTAATAATCACTAATCTCTGATTGTTGAAAATACAGATTTATTTCTTATCAGTTATATCAACTTTTTTTCTTTATATTATTTCAGATGTAATAAAAAGGGAAAATAAACCAAATGGTCTTTGTCTTTTTGCGGACACGGAAAGGTAGAGAAGAAAAAAAAGGAGTCAATAATAATATGGCAGCGATAGCGAGGGACACTTTTCACTTTATCTCAAAAAATTGCTTTAAATTAATTAATTATATATTATTGGTATATTGAGTCTATTTAGTGTACAGATGTATTTTCATACACATTTACTAATTTTTGTTTTTATTGCATCTCCTATGGATACGTAGTATTTTTTTTGGCTAGAATCAAAGCAGCTAGCTGTCAGAAAGCTGATGAGGCTCATTGGAAGGTTGGGTGAGCCAGCTGGATAGCGTGATTTGAAACGGAATTTCATTGTAGAGGGTTCTATTGGTGTCATAGTTGGACCTTTTGGTTTGTTCCCAAGAAAGAGTGGCTGTAATCTAGAAATTTGGTTCTCTGGGTCAGTCTTCTCCTCTCATCAAAAGAAACCCTATCAACGTTCACTAAGACCGCCGCCGCCGGTCTCATAACTCTCACTGTCTCTGGCGCTGGGCTTCTACGTCTGTTCCGGGTGCTCCCTCTTGGTCAACGACTTCTCCACGGATGCCAATCCCCAGCTCATGCGTCGTAGCTGAGGAGCGGTGGTGCTCACAGACGTCATCTTGTTCAGGTGCGCTTGTCTCGCAGTCAGTCGTGGTACTCGTCCTCCGCCGTGCTTGTCAGTTGAAGGTAAGAGCTGCTCTGCCCACTGAATGATCAGCTTTGAGTATTGGCTTCCAAACGTGTTCAGGTAATTTCAATTTTTTGTTTCATAGCGGACCAATACTCAACAAAACTGAAATTTTCTTTGCTTACATGATGATGCACCATATGTTTAACTGTATCAAAAGTGATAAAAATGTCTCTCTTTCATATGGAATGTTTTTAACTTGAATCTTTGAGTATTTTATTATTGATTTGAGCAATGAGATCCTAGAAGACAAAATTTCATATCTCAAGGGTGGTTGTGCAGTAAAATAATCAAAGAAAAAGGCACAAGGGTAGCCAAGAACACAATTTTGGAAGAAGAAGATAAAGAAAGTCTTTCTAGTCCATCTACCGCAGCAACATCCTCCTATCACAAGTACCTAATTGATGAGTTTGGAAAACTCCAATTTAAATTTGTGATGATCAAACATTATTAATACAATTATTTACAAAATTGTTAATTTGATCTTTATGATTATATTTACTAATTAATAATTTTGTTATGCAGAATTTGATGCTGGGCCAAATTGTAAGCCCAATAAGAATAAAAAATTCAGCATTGGTTATCAAAATGTTAAAAAATATGGCTGAATTGTTACTTTACTTGTTGGACCAAATTTTAAATATTACCATTAGCCCAAAACAATTTTTGGTTTGAAACCAACTTGCTTGATTCGAAACCAAAGAGAGATGGAAGAAAGCTTTGCATGTTTAGTTCGGTCACTCACTTCCTCTCAATTTGATGGATTCCAAATTTAATTCAATTAACATTAAATACATTGGAACCATTAGAGAGAAATGGTATTTGATTTGATTGCTGCCTTAATGATACACGCTACCTAAAGCAAAGAGAAGTAAATTAATTCATTTTAATTGATCAAATCCATTGAATTCTTTCTTTTTACTCTCTCTTCTCTCTCATCCATCTTCTTCATTCGGTCACTTCACAGAGAAAGCATGGGAGATTTTACAAGCTATCAAAGTGATGAAGAAGAAGCTAGAAGCAAGCTAAAGACCATTGTAATGATGGCAAGAAAAAAAAACAAAAAGTATGCTGTGGCTGAGATCTTCACTAAAAAGAGGTAAGATTTGGTGAAGTAAGCTCAAGCTCTCCATACCAAAAATGGAAGAAGATGATCTCGGTCAGAGGAAGAAGATCCTTAAGGGATGGCTTGTCTCAATTTTTGATCAAGTACCACAAGAGGTAGCTACTGTAGCTACGTGGAGAAGATGCAGAAGTTACAGCAGAAGAAGCTGTCATCATCAAGAACTCATCAAGGGCTAGGGATCCTTCTTGGAGTACAAGTCAAGATAGATGGCTCGGATTGGTGAAGTTTGGTGTAAAAGGAAGACACAGAGGTAATTGCATGTTGGGTTTTACATTCAGTTTCCTCTCCTCTCTCTCTCTGGCCGAACTGGTTTGCATGAAGAAGAAGAAGTTGGCTCGGTTCAAGAACTTCAATCTTGGAGGCTTCCCCTTCTATAAATAAGGGAGAACAGCCAGGACTTGAAGTAAGGAAAAGAGTGAAAGCACAGTGTTCCTATAGCTACCCAAGCTAACGGAAGTTCTTCTCCTTCAATGTTTTCTATTTGTAATTTTCTGTTTAATTTTGTCTGTCTTGAGTCTCATGGAAAAAGGCAAACAGTGAGGTTTGTAAGAAAAAGTCATAGAGCAGAAAAAGAAAGAGTGCACAAAATTAAAAGAAAAAGCCATAGATGTCCTTAGAGGTTCTTTGTACATATGTGTTGTGTTTCATGATTCTGTGGGAATCCCCTTGCAAGTTGAGTTAGCATTTAGCAGTTGAAAGCGTGGCAGTGACCAAGTCAAGTTCAGGATTGGGGTTTAGATTCTGGACTTGTCCCAGATAGGAAGGGTAGTTCCTAGGGAGAATTGATGTATGTAATCATGAAGATTATAAATTCCATCATTGTTGTGATGGAGACTGGATGTAGGCTGCATTACACTTGGCAACTGAACTAGGATATATCATGGTGTGATTCTCTCTCTTTCTTCTACTCCATTTCTGTTCCTACTGCATAGGAGATAAAACCGAAAAATATCTCGTGCAAGGTTACAAGATAAAAAGAAAAAGTCTCGTGGCTGGGTACGAGACAAAAAATCAAAAAGTCTCCAGAAGTTATTTCAAAGACCAGCAAGTTTTAATAAGCGAAAAAGGGGCTAAGATTCAACCCCCCCTTCTCTTAGCCACTGAAAACCATCAATTGGTATCAAAGCTTGGTCTCAAAGAGATCAAACTTTGCAGCTTGGAGAAAAGATCCAGATGGCAGAAAACAGTGGCTCAAACCTGGTATCTTACAACCTGATAGAAGGACAGTCAAGCAACAGACCTCCTCTTTTCAATGGGAAAAACTATACCTATTGGAAGGAGAGAATGAAGATCTTTGTGCAAGCAGTAGACTACAGGCTCTGGAAGATTATCTTGGAGGGTCCTCAATTTCCAACCACCACAAGTGCTGAAGGAGTAGTCTCTCTTAAACCCGAAGCAAGCTGGACTGAAGAAGACAGAAAGAAGGTGGAGCTCAATGCCAAGGCTGTCAACTTGCTCAACTGTGCTATCAGATTCAAGAAATACCGACGAGTATCACGATGCACAACGGCAAAGGAAATCTGGGATAAACTTCAAATCACTCATGAAGAAACCACCATAGTGAAGAAGACTAGGATAGACATGCTGAACAGAGAATATGAAATGTTCTCAATGAAGGAAGGAGAATCAATAGATAAAATGTTTGAAAGATTCAACATTATCATTGCTGGCTTGGATGCTATGGGAATTACGTATCCTGATTCTGTGCTTGTGAGGAGAGTTCTAAGATGTCTTACTAAAGAGTGAGAAACAAAAGCATTAATCATATCTGAGAGTAGTGGTCTAGATTTCATGACATATGATTACTTGAGAGGAAACTTGCTTTTAAAAACACTTATTTGAAAAAAGATTCAAAAAAGAAATGAATTGCTTTTATATCTGTTACTAACCCCTTGGATGATGAATCCAGTGATAATTCCTCTGAAAATGAATTTGTGTTGTTTGCCAAAAAATTTAGAAAAATGGTGAAGTTCAAGGAGAGAAGCAAGGGAAGCAGCTCTAGGAAACAAAGAAAAGATCTCAGCAAGGTGATATGTTATAACTGCAAAGAAACTAGGCATTTCAAATCAGATTGCCCTAAGTTGAAGAAAGAAGAGAAGCCAAAAAGGGGAAAGAAGAAAGGTCTGATGGCCTCTTGGGAGGACTTGGAAAACGATTCAGAAGATGATGAAGAATCCGAAACCAAGTCTCAACCATGTCTTATGGCAGACCACGTTGAACAGGTAGTCATTCATAATCCTGACACTGAAGTTCTTCATCTTATGATAGACCACCTTTATGAAAAAATTAGATGCTTCTTGCTTGATAACCAAGATCTTGAACAACAAATCACCATTCTTAAAGCAGAAAATGGTTTTCTCAAAGATAAATTAAGGGGCTGAAGCTATTGTTGAACTTGTTGAAGAAAACAAGCAGCTGAAAGCCCAACTTAAAAGCTGTGAAAGTGATCATTCTGTTGTTGTATATGTAGACTGTTTTAAAAGAAATTAAGAGTTGCTTAAAGAGGTCAATAAGCTTAAAGAAGACTTAGCCAAGTTCACTCAAAGTTCTGAAAATCTAAATCAAATCTTGGCTAGTCAAAAACCTCTTTATGATAAAGCTGGCTTGGGTTTCTTTAAATCTGTTGAGAAACCTTATTTTGAAAACATTACCTCATCTTCTAATGATACAAGATTTCAAAACCCAACAAGCTTTAACAAAACAGCAACTCCAAGATTTTGTAGACTATGTAACCGAAATGGACACTTTCCCATTCAATGCTTCTTTGGTGAAAGGATGATTGATGACAAAGTTTACAAAGTTATTTTTTATTATAATAGATTGGGACATAGGAGATGGTTTAACGTGAAAGGATCCAAGAAGATTTGGATACCTAAGGTCACTTGAGCTCATTTTGTAGGTATGCCTAGCATCCAAGCGGAAGGACAATATGTGGTACATGGATAGCGGATGCTCTAGGCATATGACCGGAAAGACAACCTTCTTCATAAAGATTGATGAGTATGATGGAGGATTTGTCACTTTCGGTGATGATGGTAAAGGAAAGATAGTGGCCATTGGAAAAGTTGGTAAAAGTTTCTCATCTTGTATAAATGATGTTCTTCTTATAGATGGTTTGAAACACAATTTACTAAGTGTAAGCCAATTGTGTGATTTAGGATATGAAGTTATTTTTAGAAAGTTTGTGTGCTTAGTTGTATGTGAAAAATCTGGAGATATTTTGTTTAAGGCTAAAAGGTGCAATAATGTGTATGGATTGACTCTTGAAGATTTAAAAGATCAAAGAGTAACATGCTTCACTTCTATTGAATCTGAAAAATGGCTATGGCATAGAAAATTGGGTCATGCTAGCATGTACCAAATTTCTAAGCTAGTCAAGAAAAATTTGGTTAGAGGAATTCCAAATATCAAATTTGATAATGATCTTACTTGTAATGCTTGCCAATTAGGAAAACAAGTAAAATCCTCTTTTAAACCAAAAGATGGAATTTCAACCAAAAGGCCATTAGAGATGTTACACATTGATCTTTTTGGTCCAACAAGAACTCAAAGTTTAGGAGGTAAACACTATGGTCTATTAGTGGTGGATGATTACTCTAGATTCGGTTGGGTACTTTTTCTTGCTCATAAAAATGATGCTTTTCATGCTTTCTCAACCCTTTGCAAAAGAATTCAAAATGAAAAGGATTTAAAGATTGCCCACTTGAGAAGTGATCACGGAAAAGAATTTGAAAACCAAGACTTTGAAAATTTCTGTGATGATTTTGGAATTACTCATAACTTTTCATGCCCTAAAACCCCTCAACAAAATGGAGTGGTTGAGAGAAGGAATAGAAGCCTTCAAGAAATGACTAGGGCCATGCTATGTGAGATTGAGATTCCAAAATTTCTATGGGCTGAAGCTGTAAATACAGCTTATTACATTTTGAATAGGACCATTATTAGAAAAGGGTTGAAGAAAACTCCTTATGAACTATGGAAAGGAACCCCTCCAAATCTTAAGTATTTCCATGTTTTTGGATGCAAATGCTTTGTACTTAACAACAAAGAAAATCTTGGTAAATTTGATCCAAAATCCTATGAGGGGATGTTTGTTGGATACTCCACCACTAGCAAGGCCTATAGAATTTACCTCAAAGAACATAGGACCATAGAGGAATCCATACATGTCTCTTTTTGTAATTCTAATTCAATTCCCAGTGCTGTGATAGAAGATAATACAGATTGTGAAGATGCTATCAACAAGGAAACCAGTGAAGAAAATTCCAAGTCTGCTCAAAATAAAGAATCTGTCCGTACAGTTTTGTCTCATCAGAATGGAGGAGACATTTTTTGTCTCCTGAGCCAGCAAGAGAATCTGGAACAGAACAACCCACAGAAGCTCATCAAAGCTCAACATCACTCCGAAAGCCAAGAGAATGGAAGTCCATGAGGGGTTATCCTCATGACTTTATCATTGGTGATCCCTCTCAAGGTGTAACAACAAGATCTTCAACCAAAAAGCAATCCGAACCAAGCAACTTTGCCCTCTTGTCACAAATGGAGCCCAACAATGTAAAACAAGCTCTTGAAGATCCATCATGGGTCAAAGCCATGCAAGAAGAGCTTGCTCAATTTGACAAGAATGAGGTTTGGACACTAGTATCTCATCCGGATGGTAAGAAGGTAACGGGTACTAAGTGGGTTTTTAAAAATAAACTAGGTGAGGATGGAAAAGTTGTTCGTAACAAAGCTAGATTAGTGGCCCAAGGTTACGATCAAGAAGAGGGTATATATTTTGATGAGTCTTTTGCTCTGGTAGCAAGAATGGAAGCAATTAGGTTGCTTCTTGCCTATGCTGCCCATAAGGGTTTTAAAATGTTTCAAATGGATGTCAAATGTGCTTTTCTTAATGGCTTTATTGATAGAGAAGTGTTTGTAGCACAACCCCCTGGTTTTGAAGATAAAAAATTTCCAAACCATGTTTTCAAACTCTCAAAGGCTCTTTATGGCCTTAGACAAGCTCCAAGAGCTTGGTATGAAAGGCTTAGTTCTTTCTTGTTGGAAAATCAATTTCAAAGGGGTACCATTGATACTACTTTATTTATTAACGCATCTAATGATGATATTCTCCTAGTTCAAGTTTATGTGGATGACATTGTGTTTGGATCGGCCAATGAGTCCTTGTGTGAAGAGTTTGGAAAACTCATGACTAGTGAGTTTGAAATGAGTTTAATGGGAGAGCTAACTTTCTTTCTTGGCCTCCAAATTAAACAAACTCCTAGTGGCACTTTCATTCACCAAGGAAAGTATGCAAAAGAACTAATCAAGAAGTTTGGCCTATAAAATTCCAAACCAATGGGAACACCAATGTATCCAAATACTAAACTTGAAAAGAATGATGATGGCAAAGATGTGGATGAAACACGGTATAGAGGAATGATAGGATCTCTCATGTACCTTACCTCCTCTAGACCAGATATTGTTCAAAGTGTGAGTGTATGTTCAAGATTTCAATCCCACCCAAAAGAATCTCATCTTTCGGCCGTTAAATGCATCATTAGATACATTAAGGGAACTAGTGACTATGGCTTATGGTATCCAAAATCTGATGATTTTTGTGCAGTGGGGTTTTGTGATGCAGATTATGCAGGAGATAAGGTGGATAGAAGGAGCACATCCGGCATGTGTTGCTTCCTTGGAAGCTCACTCAACATGTGGTCAAGCAAAAAATAAGCCACAGTGGCTCTATCCACAGCCGAAGCTGAATATATTTCCGCATCTGCATGTTGTTCACAATTAATTTTGTTAAAAACTCAATTGGAAGATTACAAATTAAAAATCAATAGTATACCCTTATTTTGTGACAATATGAGTGCCATAAATATTTCAAAGAACTCTGTTCTGCACTCAAGAACAAAGCACATTGAAATCAAATATCATTTTATTAGAGAGCATGTGCAAAAGGGTACTATTGATATTCAATTTGTAAAATCTGAAGACCAACTTACTGACATTTTTACAAAACCCCTATGTGAAGACATATTTTGCTCTTTCAGAAAAGTTTGGGAATGATAGATTTAAGCTCTGTTGATAATCTGTGAAATTTTTTGATTCTGTTTGGTTTTGTCTCTTAGGAAAGCAGGAGACAAATTTCAGGCTGTGATGAATGGGCCATAATTCAGGGGGAGACTGAACTGATGTTAATTATCTTGGGCCCCACCAAATCTTTTTTATCTTACCTTGATCCATTTTTAAGTTCCTCATTTTTTAAATAATACATTTGGGAAGTTATCATTTCAAATCTTGTAGGAAGAAGTGATTGTCAAATCAAATTTTTATCCTTCCCTCATCCCTTGATTCTAGGAGCTAACATTTCAGTTTTTTTTTAAAACCCTTCCTTGGTTAATAACCGTGCTCATTAATGGGTATTAACTACCTCAATTCTCTCTCCACTCAACATTAAATGCTTCCCTAACATCCCTCCTCTCACCACACTCTTCGGCTTCTCTTCACTTTCCCCTCTCCCCTTCTCCATTTTTTAATATCATGAAAAAGAAAACTGCTCCAAGAAAAAGTGAACGAATTCTTCTCTCTAAAAATCTTCCACCCCTCAAACCCATACACATATACACATTCATTCTACATCCTCTTCATCTCCTACCACTCAATCTACTGACACCATGCGCAGAAAGATCATTGCTCAGAAGACTTCATCAAGAAAAAAGAAGGAACCCGTGGTTGAAGAGGAAGATGAGTCTCATACGTCCTTACCTCAGTCTCTACCAAAGAAAGCTACCCCTGGCCGCACTTCTCTCAAGGCAAAAAGTTATGTGTTACGTGATACTAGGGAGCCCCCGAATCTGGAATCCTTGGATTTCAAGAACAAGTACAACAAAAGCCATTCTCATTTTGATCCAGGGAGGTTTAATTCATGTGCATCCTATGAGTTACACAAAGACGTGTTGAAGAAACGTCATCTATGTGCTTCATACTTGGTGAACCTGGATTCTCTGGCTGCTAAAGGGATCAACTTTACCATCCTTTTTGAGAATATGAAGTGGACTCCTCTACTCAAAATCCAGAAACCAGTATACCCAGCCTTAGTTCGAGAATTTTATGCAAACATAAGGCTGATCGACGGTGCTATCCATTCCTATGTGAAGAAGGTTTGTTTGACTCTGAGCAGAGAGACCATTAGAGCTGCCCTGGGGTACGTTGATGAAGGACCAGCAGCCTACATGTCAGAAAAATAGGACTCACAAGTGGGAGTCACTCTCCAGATTGCTTTGAATCAAACATGCGAGAATTACTCTGCTTTGGATGGTACGGTTCTCACTCATAAAGCTCTTGGACCTGAGAGAGCACTTCTTCACCGAATTATCACTCATACTCTGACTCCACAGAGTGGCTCACACAATAGAGTAACCATTTTTGATACCTTTGTACTTTTTTCTATTATTACTTCCTCTCCCATTTCATTTGCATACTTCATGGTTAGACATATGTGGGATTGTATTAGGAGCACCAAAAAGGCTAACCTTCCCTATGGCATATTTCTCACCTGTATTTTTGAGCACTTCAATGTTGATCTAACTAATGAAGAGGTTGAGAATAAAGTTTCATCAATTAAGGAATGAGGAGTTTCAGGTACAATAAAAGGAACCAAAGGGAAACGATCAATGCCTTCTGATAGTGATCTTGAGAGTCGCCCAGCCGAGCCGTCCAAGGTGGCAGAATCAATCAAAGAAGTCCTCACTGAGTTCTCTAACATGTCCACTCTAATGGTGCAATCATACAAGGCCGCTCGTAAGCTTGCATTCGAAAATAAAAAGGCTTGGACAAAATGTCAAGAAAGAGTGGGATTGATGCTTCAGAATTTTGAAGAAGAATTTGGGGCTGCCAATGATGATGATGCAGATGGCTCTGAGTACAATTTATCTTATGACTGATCACTATGTTTCTTGTTAATTTCTAGCTCTGTTTAGCTTATTTTGATACTTTATAGGCTACTTGGATACTTTAGACCTGTGACATTTTGTTAAACTCTTGGTTATTTTTTTTGTGCTGTTTATATTTTAGATATTTTGCATACTATTGCCCCCTTTTTTTGCAGGTCCCCTTTGATGACAAAAGGAGGAGGAAAGCTGAAAAATTGAAATTGAAAAGTTAAAAGAAACAGAGGCTGAAATCTCTTGTGATTTATGATCACCCATGTGCACAAACTGATGATATGTTTTGATCACTGGTTTTAGAACTTAGATGTTGTTGATCATGATATGCTTTGTTGATACCTTTTGATGTTGGTGATTTATGCTCTGAATTGTTAAAATAACTGTTGGAACCTAGTTTTTTTTTATAATCCATTTATGGTCAGCTGTGTTGATACCTCATGCTCTGTTTGGACTGAAATATTTGTAGCATTTGGGATTAAGTTGTGACTTGATAACCCCTTTAAACTTTGATATGTTGATATATTCCTTATGCTTTGAAATAATTATGGTTGATTAAAAATATTTTCCTTGCTATAAACTGATAATTAATTTGCTCTGAAATGGTGGCTGGAAAATGTGGTTTAATCAAATGTTTTGGCAAGCAGATTTTTGGAATTATCAAATGTTTTTTCTTTATTTTTATGTACTCTGTATATTTTTTATTACATTGAGCAGAAAATCATTTTATATGATAACAAGTTAAATTATGTTTATCATGTTATTTCTGCTCATAAATCAAGCCATTCAACATCTCAAAATTTAATATGTTGAAAAACATAGTTGCCTTAGGCTTGATAACATTTGTTACAGAAAATGCTTCCCTTGGTAAAATAGCATATATTGAGGGGGAGTCATGTAACAATTAGAAAGGGAAGGAATCCTAATATTCAAAGGGAGTACTCTAATCTTTGATTTCTTTCTATTTCAATTTTTTTAATAATGTTTGTCATCAAGGGGGAGATTGATGAGTTTGGAAAATTCCAATTTAAATTTGTGATGATCAAACATTATTAATACAATTATTTACAAAATTGTTAATTTGATCTTTATGATTATATTTACTAATTAATAATTTTGTTATGTAGAATTTGATGCTGGGCCGAATTGCAAGCCCAATAAGAATAAAAAATTCAGCATTGGTTATCAAAATGTTAAAAGATGTGGCTGAATTGTTACTTTACTTGTTGGGCCAAATTTTAACTATTACCATTAGCCCAAAATAATTTTTGGTTTGAAACCAACTTGCTTGATTCGAAACCAAAGCGAGATGGAAGAAAGCTTTGCATGCTTAGTTTGGTCACTCACTTCCTCTCAATTTGATGGATTTCAAATTTAATTCAATTAACATTAAATGCATTGGACCATGAGAGAGAAATGACATTTGATTTTATTGCTGCCTTAATGCTACACGCTACCTAAAGCAAAGGGAAGTAAATTAATTCATTTTAATTGATCAAATCCATTGAATGCTTTCCTTTTACTCTCTTTTCTCTCTCATCCCTCTTCTTCGTTCGGTCACTTCACAGAGAAAGCATAGGAGCTTTTGCAAGCTATCAGAGTAATGAAGAAGAAGCTAGAAGCAAGCTAAAGACCATTGTAATGTTGGTAAGAAAAAGAAAACAAAAAGTATGCTGTGGCTGAGATCTTCACTAAAAAGAGGTAAGATTTGGTGAAGTAAGCTCAAGCTCTCCATACCAAAAATGGAAGAAGATGATCTCGGTCAAAGGAAGAAGATCCTTAAGGGATGGCTTGTCTCAGCTTTTGATCAACTACCACTGGAGGTAGCTACTGTAGCTACGTGGAGAAGATGCAGAAGTTAGAGCAGAAGAAGCTGTCATCATCAAGAACTCATCAAGGGCTAGGGATCCTTCTTGGAGTGCAAGTCAAGATGGATGGCTCGGATTGGTGAAGCTTGGTGTAAAAGGAAAACACAGAGGTAATTGCATGTTGGGTTTTACATTCATTTTCCTCTCCTCTCTCTCTGGCCGAACCAGTTTGCATGAAAAAGAAGAAGTTGGCTCGGTTCAAGAAATTCGATCTTGGAGGCTTCCCATTCTATAAATAAGGGAGAACAGCCAGGACTTGAAGTAAGGAAAAGAGTGAAAGCACAGTGTTCCTATAGCTACCCAAGCTAACGGAAGTTCTTCTCCTTCAATGTTTTCTATTTTGTAATTTTCTGTTTAATTTTGTCTGTCTTGAGTCTCATGGAAAAAGGCAAACAGTGATATTTGTAAGAAAAAGCCATAGAGCGGAAAAAGACAGAGTACACAAAATTAAAAGAAAAAGCCATAGATGTCCTTAGAGGTTCTTTGTACATATGTGTTGTGTTTCATGATTCTGTGGGAATCACCTTGCAAGTTGGGTTAGCACTTAGCAGTTGAAAGCTTGGTAGTGACCAAGTCAAGTTCAAGATTGGGGTTTAGATTCTAGACTTGTCCCGGATAGGAAGGGTAGTTTCTAGGGAGAATTAGTGTATGTAATCATGAAGATTATAGTGAAATTCCATCATTGTTATGATGGAGATTGGATGTAGGCTGTATTGCACTTGACAGCTGAACCAGGATATATCATGGTGTGATTCTCTCTCTTTCTTCTACTCCATTTCTGTTCCTGCTACATAGGAGATAAAACCGAAAAATATCTCGTGCCAGGTTACGAGATAAAAAGAAAAAGTCTCGTGGCTGGGTACGAGACAAAAAATCAAAAAGTCTCCAGAAGTTGTTTCAAAGACCAGCAAGTTTTAATAAGCGAAAAAGGGGCTAAGATTCAGCCCCCCTTCTCTTAGCCACTGAAAACCATCACTAATAAATGGCATTATTAAGGACATCTTACAAGAGCTTATAAATCTCACTAAATAGATGATCAACTCGAGCCAACAAGTTAGGAAACTATCAATTCAAAATGAGAACTCCTTTAGGAAGTTTCAAAAACGAGTTGAAGTGTTGCTCAAATACATAGACTCTTTGGATGATGAACAAGCAATGTCCGAGCAAGAAGAAGATCATCTTAGAACCGAGGATGAGGGATCTGATGTCTAGCTCTGATTGATGCAGCTGTTTTTTCTTAGAATTTGTTTTTGATGATCACTTTTTGGCTTTTGGATTTATTGTTTGAATACGGTTGGATGACTGTAATAGTCATAGGGACTTAACTTTGAGACTAACACTATTACCTGTTTTGCACTTGTAATTTGTATGTTAAACTGTTTTTTTTTTTTTTTTTTTT
>NC_029794.2:22680084-22683300 GCF_000816755.2 Arachis ipaensis | reverse complement strand
TTCCGTCCTTGATAACAAAAAGGGGAGTAAGTGTTGTGAAAATGAATTGAAACAGTTATGTTGAAAATATTTGATGATGCTTGAGGTTGGCTGCAGTTTTTTGTTTTTTTTAAACCATTATTTCATGCAGCTCTGATTAAGTATATTGCTCTGATTGTGAATATTGATTATACTTACTTGCTCTGATTGTGATTATTTTTGCATAATGATGTTGTATTTGGTATATGATTTTTTTACTAAGTAGCTCCATATAATGTTTGGTTTAGCTCTGATTAATATTGGTTTTAAAGCTGCTTTGATGATGAGTTTTGATTGGAGAAATAACCTTGTATATATTGACAAGTGATCAAACAGAATCAAAAATATAAAATTGTTTCTAAAATTCTTGGATGCTTGATATTATTTCTATGTAAGTTTTGTTGATATCAGGTTGATAAAAGCAAACATTCAGGGGGAGCACAGTGATTAAAAGAAAGGGGGAGCTTCAAATCATGGAAAACATCAAAGGGAAGTTTCTAAAAACTTTTCTTATTTCTTTTTCAATTCATTTTATAATGTTTGTCATTAAGGGGGAGATTGTTGAGTTTGAAGAACTAACAATATATTATAGATGATGACTAAACATTATTATTGGGTTAAAAGTCAATTATGTGCTTGATTATTGTGTTTAGTGAGCAGAAAATTAATTTAATTGAAACTAGCCCAAGAAGCATGGAAAACAAGCCCAAATTGCAACTAGTTCACTTACAAACAAGTTCAAGAAAATAATTGTTCATCACAACAACAAATTTCTTTTAGAAATAAAAAGAATGCTTCAGGCCTAAAATTGATGAAGTGTGTCCATATTCATTAACAAGCCCAAACGGTGGTCCAAGTCCAATCATTCACTTAGTTTTTAACTAAATAATTCAAGTTCATTTTCATTTGAACCATCAATTACCACCGAACTAAAACTCTCTTTTCTCTCTTTTTCATCACCCACGTGTCACGTGAAATCTCATAAGTAAAGCAAGAAAAGAAAGCTCTGTCTAGGATTCACATAAAATAAGAAAAAGGGGTTAGCTACAAAGAAGAAAGAAGAAGAAATCAGAAGCTAGGGCACAAAAAAAATCTTAGGCTGGATCAGAAAGATGTTTCCATTTTTGGTACACTCAAAGTAGCATGCTGAAGCTTCCTTCCTCCTCATACACATTTCTCGTAAGATGAAAAAAATAGAGACTATGGAGCTCTGTTGTGAATCAATGTTCAAAAATCAAATTTGAAGTCAAAGCAAGAATGCACGGTTCAGATTCAAGAAGCAATTTGAAAAAGGATGAAAGAGAAGATAGAATATATGGATGCATGTATGATTCAGTCACTGCTTCTACTCTATTTCTCCTCTATGACGCCGCTGCAATTACTGAATTTTTGGGAGAAGAAGTCCAACATGCTGAAGCAAGTTTCAAGCTTTGGAAGCTTCACTCCTTTATTAAATGGGTGAACGGGCAAGTGTTGAAGTAAGGAGAGAAAAACACAAAGTTAGGATTTCCATAGCTCACTGAGCTATCCATTCTTCTCCTTCATAGTTTTCATTGAATATCTTATTTTCTCAGTCTAGTCTTTCTTTGTATTCAATGGAAAAGGCAAAACAATGAGGTTTGTATGAAAAAGCCATTGAGTGAAAAAAGACAATAGAGTTAGACTTAGAAAAAAAATCCATAGTTATTTCAGAAATGCTTTGTAAGTGTTTTTATTTTGTTGTCATGATCTTGAGGGAATTTTCTTAAAAGTTGGGTTAGCACTTTACTGTTGAAAGTTAGGGTGAGTTCCTAGCCAACTCTAGTCTGGGTTAGAAACTGGATTTGTCCCAAGTAGGATTGGTTAGAATCCTAGGGAGCATTGGTGAATGTAATTCTGTTGAAAGATGGTGAAACTCCATCATAGTTATGATGGAGACTGGATGTAGGCTACATTGTACTGAGTAGCTGAACCAGGATATATCTGTGTGTCATTTCTCCTTCTCTTTTCTGTTTCTGGTTCTACGATTTAAGAGACAAAGCAAAATTATCTCCTGATTATTCTGTCCAGTTATACCTCACAACAACTCACTTTGCTTATATTTCGGATTTAGCTCCTACCTCGTTAAGAGAAAAAATCAAAGTATCTCCTGGTTTTCACTCAAGGTGTCTCAACAAATTCAAGGTTTGAAAGCAAAATTAAAAGAGACCAAGATTCGACCCCCTTTCTCTTAGCCACTGATTTCCATAAAAAAAAACATTAACAAACAAGTTTTCAACTAAACATAAATAACTAGGCCAAATTTTACAAAATTCTATTAAACAGATATACATAGCTAGTGACTGACCTTTAATAAAATCACAAGTATGAATCCAACAGAAGTAAAGAAAAAACAAGTTTTCAACTTAACTAGAACCTATTCATAACCTACTAATTTTGTCATTGACACTACAATATCCTAACTCTACCAACCACTACCAGACACACATACGAAAAAAGGGAAGGAAAAACACACCTCACAGAGAAAAGAGGGTCATTCAGCGTTAGCATTTAGCAACTCTCAGTTTAGGAAAATACTTGTCATTGAATTTGTATTCATAATTATACAATTAGTTTTTCCGTGTCCCCTATTGAAGAACAAAATATTACAATATAATTTTTACTATGTCATAATAGCAACATGTCATATATCCATAACAAAGTGATAAATAGGACAGTATTTTGAATTACAACAACAATCAATAACGAATTATTTAATCTTGTGACAACTCACAAAATGAATAAAAATAATTAGCTATGACAAAGGTAAAGATCAAAAGTAGTACAGCTAGAACAACAATCTTTCTCCAATGCATTGTCTTGGATCAGATTTTTTCCGGGAAGAACTAGTTTCAGATTCTTGGACAGCATTGATAACATTGTCTTGTGGTTGTTTATCACTTTGTGATTATTCCATCTTTAACATACAGGAAAAAATCATGAACAAAATTAACTCAGCAAAAAATATTTGACAGAATCACTCAACAACTCACAACTTAAACATTCAGTAAACCACTAAACCCAGTATTATTAACAAAACTATAAAAGTATTATCAAAATCTAAAAATTAGCAACTCGATATTATTAACAACAGTACAAATTACAAACAAGCAAAAATAATTATAAGTAACAGTATTTACCGGCAACGAGAGAGGAAGGGGAGTGACGGCGACGACTGAG
>NC_029794.2:22677507-22679749 GCF_000816755.2 Arachis ipaensis | reverse complement strand
GGTTAAACGACATCATTTTAAGGGGTGATGCCGAACCAAAAACCTTTAAGTAAACCAACTAGTTCCGATATTTTACCGGTTAACCATCGATTTGTCTGATCTTTTGACTGATATTTTGACAAGAGGTTTATGAAATCAACCGAATTGATTAGATGACCAATTTCTAATTAACTCAGTTGAATCAGCTGATCTGATTTGATTTTTAGAACTATGATTCTAATAAAGGTATTAGCTCCAAACCCATTTCAACAATGTCACAACAAGCTTGGAATGATTGATGCAACCCATTCCAGCATGACAGGGTAATACATGAAGTATGAATCACACAAAATCAATAATGTAGACAATTAGTTGTTAATTGTCATATTTTTAGTAAGTTCTAACCTCAGAGTTAGTTACGAGGTAGTTAATGATAATTGAATCATTTATTAGATATTTATTTCTAGTTAGCAAATGAATTGAATCAGTTAGTATATAAGCTTGTAAAATGAGATGAGAAACTTAAGGTTTGTTCTTGTAAATCTCATGAGATGAAGCCAGTAAAAACACCATACTTTTCTTTTCTCGACTCTCTTTTCTCTCCTCACAAGTTAGATCTGTTCTATTTTCTCTACTATCTAAACTCACAATTTTGTCATGGAGTTTTAGATTTTTTATTAGTATGTAATTTTATATATTCATTTAGACGTTGTTGTGAATTAAAAATAAAATTCTAAAAAGCGATTAATATTAATTCTCTAGTTGAATTCTATCAGATTTGGTAGAAATTAGTTATTGTTTATTGATGATTTTACTCTTACTAATCATAGCTTAGTTATTTTAAGAAGGTAATAAGATAAAAACAATTCAATTCAACTTTTTAATGGTAATTAGTCACAAAAGTAATGTTTCGGCCGCCTGCAGGAATCTTAATATTCCACGATCCGGTTGAGGGTAACGGTTGCCTTTCTAACATATTTCACATTATCACCTAATAAAAGCCACAGATAATGCAAATTATTGCTTCAATGATTTGATGAGCAGCAACATCATACAATATTATAAATCCTGATTGATTTCTTTATTATTTTTTTTCAGTATATTCGTTTTTAAAATTTTGTTATAAAAATATAAATAGAATCCAACCGGACCTAATCTCCTAATATCCCTGCACATTAGTACATTCATATTAATACCGATCTTATCATTCATTGACTCACTCACATCCATACATCCATACATGATGTTATCACAATTTGTAAAAACGTGTGAATTTTTCTGCACAACTTCAAAAGGTGGTTTGAAAGGAAAGGACAAAAAAAAATGAATTTTTTATTATTTTTTATCTTTTTCTTTTTAAATTCCAAACTAATAAAAACTACTTATTTTTTAATGGATGCTCATCATTTCATCACAATAAAATATATAGAATATATATTTTGCACAAAGTATAAATTCGTATTCTGCATATATCTTATAATAGTAAAAATTAATTAAAAAATTGTTAACAATTTAACTTATTTCACTAAATTATTTAATATAATACATAATAACATTTAAATTAGTATTTTCAGATGAAATATAATATAAAATTTGACAATATTATGCATATAAATTGATTATGTAAGTTGAGCTGGCAGCAAACACCCTTTCAATGTCCCGCTTTCATTCATCAACAGGTCAGTAATCACTACAAACTCATACTCACTTTACTTTCTCTTCAAAATTTCAACGATCATGTCAAATATTAACTGGAATAATAACAATGGGATGAACATATCATATGAATCATACACAAATTCTCGTATTTTACAGTTACGATGATTCTATGGCAAGTCATTGCTATTATTCTTGCTTTGAATTCGGTGTCTGGAAACCAGAAGCTGAGAAACGAGGTGGTGTTTGCGGAGCATGGAGCGGTGGCGACGGACGATCGGCGGTGTTCGAGGATCGGAAAGGACGTTCTGCGGGAAGGAGGGCACGCGGTGGATGCGGCGGTGGCGGCGGCTCTTTGTTTGGGGGTTGTGAGCCCGGCGTCAAGTGGACTGGGGGGTGGAGCATTTATGCTTCTGAGGTTGGCGGATGGGGTCGCAAAGGCCTTTGATATGAGAGAAACTGCTCCTCTTCATGCTTCCCAGGTAACAACCATTCTTTATCATCTTCACAAGCGATTGCAATTTTGTCTCAAGCTAAATTAAAAAATACTGTCTCCCAACCAAAATCACTTGCTAATATCAATCTATTTTTATATAAATACATATAT
>NC_029794.2:22675001-22677205 GCF_000816755.2 Arachis ipaensis | reverse complement strand
TTATATGTCTAAATAATTTTTTTTTAATATTAACACTAATATTTCTTTAAATTCGGACGTCATATTTTGAGAGAAAACTGCATCACAAAAGTGAATGGGTCCCAGTTAAATTAAACGATGGCCTTTGGAATAGATATGTTTAAGAAAAGGAATTGTACTTAAAAATGATAGCTTTTGGGATAATGGTAAGGTCATGGGTTAAATTCCCCTGACAATGGACAAGAGCATGTCTTCCGACAAAAATAATAAAAAATGGAAAAGTATAGGTAGAGAAATGTGAATAATGTCATTATTATGTGTCATGAATTATCCAAATTTTTCAGGACATGTACGGTGGCAACACTACTTTGAAGGCAAAAGGTGGTCTCTCCGTGGCTGTTCCGGGAGAACTACCCGGCCTTCACGAGGCATGGAAACAACACGGGAGGCTTCCATGGAAACGACTCGTAAGGCCGGCCGAGATTCTTGCTCGCCGAGGATTCAAGATTTCGCCATACCTCAGGATGCAAATGGAACAAACAGAGTCAGGTATATTGCAAGATAAGGGTCTTCATAGCATATTTGCACCAAATGGAGAACTCTTGAAGATTGGTGAAGTATGTTACAATAAGAAACTGGCAGACACGCTTGGAGCTATTGCCATGTTTGGTCCACAAGCCTTCTATGGTGGATTGGTTGGCCATAATTTGGTTAAGGATGTTCAGAGTGTTGGAGGGATATTGACCATGGAAGACCTAAAAGGATATCAAGTTAAACAAACCAAACCAATAACAAATGATGTTCTTGGACTTGAGATTCTTGCCATGCCTCCTCCTTCAGGTGGGCCTCCAATGATGCTGGTAAGTATATGTAATTCAACACATTGTGATTTTTTTTTTTTGGTGTAAAATATTATTTTTTCTAACGTTTTTTATTTTTTTTAAAAATACTCTTAATGTTTAATTTCATTCAATTTCGTCTTTAACATTTTTTATTTGTGTCAAAATTATCTCTGAACATAAACTCCATCTAAAACGTTAGGAACAAAAGAAAAAATATGATAATTTTAAAACAAATTAAAATATTAGAGATAAAATTGAATAAACCCAAAACGTGAAGGATAAAATTGAACAAAATTAAACTTTAGAAATATTTTCAAAAAAATTACAAATGTTAAAAACAAAAAATATGCTTTTATCTTATTTTTAGTTCTCTCTTCTTTTTTTTTTTTTTAATTTTAGTAAAAATAAGTAGTCCATCTGCATATGGAACCATTTTCTTTCGAAAACTTAAAATCACTTAATACAAACATACACTTTTTTTTCAAAATTACAAATTGTTTTATATCCGACAATAACTTTACTAACATTACATTAAGGATTTAGTTTAATCTCATGTTCTATTACAGCTGCTAAACATTCTAGCACAATATGAGCTCCCTTCAGGACTTTCTGGCTCCCTTGGGTACCATAGAGAAATTGAAGCTTTGAAACATGTTTTTGCTGTGAGAATGAATCTTGGAGACCCTGATTTTGTGAACATAACTGCTGTTCTTTCTGACATGCTTTCTCCTAAGTTTGCTGAAGTGCTAAAGAATGACATCAATGATAATAGAACTTTTGGTCCCGATCATTATGGTGGCAGGTAGGCTTCTAATTTCACGAATTAAACTAATTCAAAGCTACAATTTGCCACCAATATTTATTTTTTCTAAATTAAAAGTAAAATACATTTTTATCTTGAAAATATAAAAGAGTAAACAAATTTTCTGAATTAGGAAGATCTTTAGGATGATGGTTTAGATGTATATATATATCATCATCATTCTAATTTCTAAATTCATGCAACTTTACAACTGTATTTTTTTGGTCCGTAGCAAATTAATTATGGTCTTTGGATGCCATATTTGACTTGTAGTCAATTCCTTGTTCCATATGTCAATCCAACATTTTAAGCATTTATAGCGAATGCTAAGAAAAATGCATTCAATCCATTGACAAACAATCAATCAAAGCTTGCGTGTCATATTAGCAAACTAGACTTTGTTTGCTAATTTTTTTTTTCCTGAATGATTCAGTAAAATCAATTATGTTATCAATTTGTATCATGATGCAATCAGTTTTGCCGATAAAGATGAGAGATCTAATCATTTATGTATTTTTTTTATTAATTTAAATTTTTGAAAAAATTGATTTTATGATATGATATTAGAACTTCTATAATTT
>NC_029794.2:22664490-22673712 GCF_000816755.2 Arachis ipaensis | reverse complement strand
AAATAATTTGAATAATTTGACTAAACTTTTATCTAACGAGTCTCAATTATCAACTTCAGGTAAAGTTGACTGCATCTGAGTTTCTAAATTTGATTTTTTTTATTTTAATAAAAGAATTTTAAGATAAATCCAAAAAGAAAGAGAAAAAAAATTATGCAAAAATTTTACACATTAAAAAAAATTGAGTGAAAAAATATATTAAAAATGTAATTATTCATGTGTCTTTTCTTGAAAAAATAATTTTATGATGAGAAAATAAAAATTGAGTTACGTTATTTCTACTATCTAATACGCGGATTTTTTATGATCATTGCATGAAATATGCGATCAAATTTGTGCGAGTCCCTCAGCCTATCCAATGATAAAAATAAATGTGATTATGATTTCCATGTGTATCGAAAACTGTTAAATTCTTTGGTGAATTTACTTGCCTTGTCCTTTACAGGTGGAATCAGATCCATGATCATGGTACTAGTCATCTAAGCGTCATTGATCTTGATCGCAATGCAGTGTCCATGACTACCACTGTGAATGCATATTTTGGTTCAAAGATCCTTTCACCAAGCACAGGAATAGTACTAAACAATGAGATGGATGATTTTTCCATGCCTATGAAAAATGTCTCCAACGACGTTCCACCTCCTGCTCCGGCCAATTTCGTCGCGCCCGGAAAGCGGCCGTTATCGTCCATGAGTCCAACTATTGTCCTCAAGGTAAAAACCCTTTTCCAGCAAACTACCCTAATTGATTTAGATATCTAAATGGGATAAAGTTTTGATTTAGATCTTAACGTTTGTAACTTTGTGGTAAGTTTTAATTTTGTTTTTAACGTTTAAAATGTTATATTTATATTACAAATATTTTATTTCATCCTATTTTATTCCTTTAGTAAGTATTAAATTTTATTTTCAAAAATATTGTTTCTTTTTTTATTATTATCTTCATTTTTTTTATTATTCTGTCGTTTTTACTCTCAAATCACTATGATTATTATTATGATCACTACAACTATAATCTTTGCGACTACCTAAAAGAAAATCATAATGGTGAAAGGAATATTTTTGAAAGAAAAATTTTAATTTTGACCAAGGACTAAAATGAGATAAAATAAAACATTTAGAATAAAAATATGAGATTTTAAATATTAAGGACGAAATTAAGATGTAGACCAATTCTAAAATCTAAATGCTCCACCTATAAATGCAGATTATGATAAGACATTATGGTCATCTTATACATCTAGCTGACTTTGCCCAGGGGAAAAAAAAGGAAGCTTGGTGATGGTTGTTAGTTACCTTGAAAAATCAATGGTCTTGGAAAGTTTTCATATACCATTTTATTTAAGGAGAGTTATTTTGAACCGAACGTAATGTATGAGAGCTTTGGCCTAACGGCTATCGGTATCACTAACCAGTTTGGAATAACTTGTGATAATGGCTGAATAGGATGGGAAATTGCAAGCTGCAGTAGGTGCTAGTGGAGGAGCCATGATCATAGCTGGAACATCAGAAGTTATTCTGAATCATTTTGTGAAAGGAATGGATCCTCTTTCTTCTGTAATGTCTCCAAGGGTCTATCATCAGGTACTTCTTCCTTGCCTTCATGGTTTAACCGTTATGGTCGCCTTGCAATGCAGAGTATTACAAAATAAATAAATAGACAAAAGTACACATGAAAGAATTTGAAGTGCACCAAAATACATATAAAGATTCTTAAAGATCAAAGTGCATCTTAGAAATTGTTTTTAATGGATAAAAGTTCAATCAAATATTGTAAATAGCAAACCCTTGCTAATTACATGACACCTTTTGTTCATCGAAAACAATCTTTTGGATATACTTTAATATTTACAAACTTTTTGTATGTACTTTTGTCCACCCCAAATTTTCTTGTGTGTATTTTTGTTTATTTACTCCAGATAAAACTATTCAAAATTAGAAACTAGTATAAGTAAGAAACTAAATAATCACAGTCAGCACTTAACCAATTTCTCAACTCCTAACAGTTTCAAATTACAATAAAAATAACACTGGATTAGTCTTTTGTTTTTGCCACTTTTTGAGATTACCTCTGTAACTGGCCAATGTGGTTTATTCATGCAGCTTATACCTAATGTGGTCAATTATGAGAATTGGACAACTGTGAGTGGTGACCACTTTGAACTTCCTTCTGACATAAGGGCAGCCCTTATAAGTAAGGGTCATGTCCTAAAGGGCCTTGCAGGTGGTACAATTTGCCAACTTGTAGTTCAAGACATTGATCCTTCAATGGGGAATAATAAAGACATTGATCCTTCAATGGGGAATAATAAAGAAAGTGGAAAGCTTGTGGCTGTGAGTGACCCAAGAAAGGGTGGTTTACCTTCAGGCTTCTGAGATACAAATCCTCCATCATCGTCATATCTTTGCAGTTTTACTTTAATTAGACCAATAATAATGCTTAGGATAACCATTTTTGAGATATTAAAAAAAAAAAACAATATTGGTACACCTAGTTTGTGAATCATTGATTTGGACAAGTCATGCATCAGTTTGCAAGATAATTGGAATTAAGTTTGCAAGATAATTAGAATTAAGTCCCAAAGTGATTCCTCAGAACCCGAAATTAGCAAAAATATACAACATTAGTTTCTACTGGCGAGATAAATCACTTGATGAAAAAAGACCAAAAGACTAACATAGTATACTTTTATCAATTTCAAAGATATAACTAGTGCAATTAAAATCTCGAGAAGTATTTTAATGCAAACAACCAATCTAAAGGATTACTTTGGAGCTTTACCCACTTAGTTGCAAAATAAGGGAGACCCTTTGATTATGTGATAATTATATTATTACTGGGAGTAGTATTAAGGGCAAACTACATTAATTTATCCTAAAGTTTAGTAAAATTCAACCAAATTTCGTATTTCTAAACGCATATGTTAATCTTTATTGAGATTTAAGTAATAATACAGTCGGTACCTTTGTATTTTAAGATACAATGCTAAACACTATTGTAAAAATGGTACTAACCTACGATATATTTTACCAAAATGTTAGAAGATATCACTGTAATTTTCTGTCTAAGTGAGAGAAGAATAAACAAAGATATAAGTTCTGTAGAGAGAACAAGAATTTAAGTGGGAATAAACAGAAAATGCAGAATCAACTAAAATAAAACTATGTTCTTCAAAAGAGAGTCCATTGATCTTCAAAAACACACAACATAATATTATACACATTTTACATGACCAACTTCCAAGCAGACTTATTGTAAATATTTGATTTTTGCAACAAACCTATACCAATGCGTCCAAAATTAATTCATTTACAAACTCATGCATAAAATTATGAGAGCAATCATATTTACAACTTCTCCATAACTCAAAAGACTGCTGAAAAAAATGAGCATCCCTGTACCACCCCGTCAGCCGCGTGGTACACGGTTTTCTCATGCTCCTAGCCAAAGAAACTTGGCCGCATTTCATCACACCGCAGTTCACGTTACAAGTTAGGATTCTTACACTTGTTGAAGAAGACTAAGCTGGTTCGCGAGGACGATTCGACCAAAGCGAGCTCAGAGCTCTCAGGCGTTGGAAGTATTCCCCCAAAGCAAGCAAGCATCGAGCTGCCTGACGGATAGTCAATATTCGAGACATCTGCTGCAGTGTCTCCTTCCGAAGATGATCAGCCTGGTGTACATAAAAGCATGGTAAATTTCTATAATCACAACATGGTTGAATTTCCAATACAAAAGACATAGCTAAACCTCAGAATTCACATGACAATGTATGTAGAAGAAGTTTAGCTAATGATCCTAAAGCATGGTTATATTTCCTTCTTTCACTTACTGATTGATATATGAATCCTATTACTAGATACAGATTAATCCGAAACGGGGTTTGTTGCTTCCCCGTCCAACACGATTTTGTTTATGACCTTTCTTAGAGTCAAACTCAAGACGGAAAAGGACAGGATCTAGACCTTACACTGCTAGACCAACTTGATATTGGTAAAGCATGGTTTTGCTTAATATTTCATTGATTATGCTTGAAATATAAGAATATCATTCTACTGTATGATTTGAACAAATAAAATAATAATAAATATACCATTATGTGATGAAAAATCATTATTACTTAGGCCTCCCTTGGGGATCTACTGAAGTGTATAATGGTAAGTTGGTTACTATAAATGCTTAATGATGAAATTGCCAAACAAGAAACAAGCATTATAATAGTGACCAATTGGTAGTTTTAAATGAACAGAATTATCTTGACATCAAACAGAAACTAATCACTTCTGATCCTACTTCACATTACCCAAATGATAGATTTAAAGCACAGTACCATGTTTACAATTTCTTGAACATAATTGGCAAATACTATTGGATCTGTTAATGACTTATATACTATTGTAGTTGATTGTAGAATAGAATCACAGGGATGCTGGGAAATTGGTGAAATCTGGCAAGTTTTCTTCCGGAATTCGGAACAAAAATTTTGCAACGAATATGGAAAAATGCGTTACAGAATTTAAAACAAATTTCCATTTCAAATTCTATAATTCACTTTTCCAGATTTTGACACATCACTATTAAAACAAAAAAATCAGGGACATACTTTTCCTAGTTTGAGATATCGCTTCAGGACAAAAAAATGGTCAGAATCCGAAATCTTCATTTCTGGGATTCTTGAAGAAGGAAACCAGGAGACTGCTTTTCAATGAAAAAGGGTTTAAGCAGCCCTTCAAGAGTGTATATACACAAAAAAGAAATAAGAAAAATAAGAAGTTGGCAACTACTGAACTACATAATCTTTCAGAATTCTCTACTAATCAAATTTCCCTTTTAATAGAAGAGGGTAGAAAGAGAAAAAAATATGTGGATTCAGAAAGTACTTTTACAAAACCATGTAAATAAATCATGTGCAAAAAATTAATACCCGCATAAGGAATGCTTTGATAAACAGCATAGTAGAAAGGGATTTTTTTTTTTTTTTATCAAATTGAAGGTAATGGCCAAAAACCGCCATTTTAATCAAAAAATTGTGACGGTTTTCAGAAAACTACCATAATAACTAGAATGACGCCTAGAATTACATTGCTTTCTGAAACCGCCATTCTTAATAATAATGACAGTTCAAACCGCTATCAATACAAAAAAATTGCCGTTTTTACCAATTTTTTTTACAGTTGCTATAAAAAAAAAGTGGTATATTACCTAGTTCACAAAGCTCACAAGAGCTTCCAACTTCTCTATTGCAGTAGCCATCTGCGGAATATAACTTCCTTCCATCAGTTGTCCGGCGGCTATGCTATCAGCAAGTGTTTGCTGTAGTTTCTCCATACCTTGTGAAAGGGCGTCTTCCGCTTGCTGACATGATTGTCCGAGGTTGCAGACATCCAATCGTTGTTGCTCCGTCAAAGGTTCAATCAAAGGAAGAAGAACCTGCAATTGAGTATGCCACGACATGATTGGATATTTGCGTAAAACATTTTTACATTAATAGTGCATCGCAATTAAATCCACAGATATAAACTTAATTTAATCAAGGAACTCAATTAAGTCCTTTGCAAATTTCGAAATGCAGGTGTAAAGATGCAATTTTGAGTTCTGACCAAGATAATAAATCTTTAGACAATCAAAAATATTTTGTAGGATATGAATCATCACCTTTAGAAGTTCAGAGGGGCGAAAGCCTCCAATCCATAAGAAAAATCTCTCGGCCGTAGTTTTCCACATGCCGGACATTACATAGAAAACGTCTGCTTTTGCAGCAGCAGATTTCATACGAAAGATTTCAGTGTAGTGATTCATCATATCATCTACAAGTATCCTCAGCTCTAAGTCACCAATATGAGAATTTAAAGCGTTTCTCAGTTCTAAGATTTGACTATTTTGCTTCTCAACCCAGTGTCCATACTCCATCTCGAAAGCTGTGATTCCTGCAAATCGGGTATTCTCAGAATGCTAGAAGTAATTGGAAAAAGAAAATAAAAGAAAAGAAAAAGAGTACTATAACACATTAAAGAAGACATAATTTATAATACATTACATCAACCAAAATAAACTAAGATTAGCTTTATGTGAAACCATGAAAATTTCTACCATCAATTGGGGTTACAAGATTGATTTTGATTTGAGACCAAAGGTTGCCAAGGGACTGAGGCAACAAATATTAATATTATGACATGGAAGATGCTAAAACAAGAATTTAGGCATCTATTTGCCATTTAGGACAGTTAAAAGAAACAGAATATGATTAACTTAAAAATCTAAAAACACCAAATTTCGAAGGCACGGAATTAGAAGTAGTAGCATGATAACAAACCAACCTGAATTAATAGGTCCAGCAAAACCTAGATGATTAGTATCCAATCCACCGGCTACATACATTCCCTGCAGTTTTGCCGGCTCAGGATATTAAGTTGACCGGCAAAAAAATTATGATATTTATCAACGAATAATGATCTATTGAGAAGAAACCATACTGCACCTGCTGTCTCGCACGTTCAAGCTCTTGCTCTAGCTGCATCAACTTCAAACGACTAGATTCTAATTGCTGCACATAGGCCTGTAAGGCAAATATCAGAATTCTCATCAACATTAGCAATATCTAAACACAGTACATGTATGTTGACATATCTATCGATGTATAGCGACCATTCAAACCTTTTTCCGCAAACGACTCTTCCGAGCAGCCTCTCGATTTTGCGCAAGTCGTCTCTGTATCTGCATGTTTAAACATGTAAGATTCCTACTTTTTTTATACTTATATATATTTTAATTACTGCATTTGTAAAACATCTTCTCACCTTATCAACAGGTTTACTTGCTTCTTGGTCATATTTGATATTCGTTCCCAGGATACCATGAGAAGCATCCTCTGACTAGGCAACAAACGGCATAAACAGATTTGATTAGTAGGCAGAATAGGCATTCTCATTTCCCAAGAAAACATAGCAAGAAATTCTGTAAACTCGTGGTACCTGACTATCAAACTTAATGTCGGCTTCATCAATTAAGGGAATGGATGCACTTAAATTGACATTACTTTTGAGGCTATCTCCCCACATATTGATCTGCTGGATAGGATCATACACACCCATCCTTCTCGAGGAAACGAACTGCGTCGATGGTGAATTCATGCTCTACGGACTAATCGGCACAGAAATTCAGTCAGTGTTCAGCATTCAACACATACATGTATATCAAACTGCTGCCAAGGAAAAAGAAAACATTAATGCTCAATCAATCTTGCACTAATAACCACAAGTTATAATGTATACATATGCCTTCAAGAGATGACATCATCAAGTAACCATTCAATGAAAATCAGTGAATATGATTGTTAAGATCAAAATAATCTTCTGTTTATATAATATAACCAATTCATTACTATACAAGTTACACACAAGAAAAGCGAATGCAAAAGGATAGATGCCTTTATAGAAATAGTGATCATTTAAAACACATTAAACCAAACTCTTTTGAAATACTACTCAAATGTTTGCTTGAAAAGTTGCTCAAAAGTTACCAATTATGTGTCTTTCAAAATAAGACTGCAAAAAGCTATCAGCTGAAAAGACCAAAACACTTTAACAAGAAACAGAAGATGGTGCTGACAAGAATAAGTTATTTAGCTTAAAGACTAAAAGAGCCACTATTGACCATGATGAAGAAGAAAGATATTTACGATTAAGAAGAAATAAAATTAAAAAATAAAAATAGAACTGGGATTCACACATGCACATGCCTCTTCCAATATCATAGTAATAGTAGTAGGAGGGTGAAGGGACCAAAACCAACATAGAAAAGGGTAGCAGAAGATTCATAGGAACCCTTTAAATAACTTAATTATCAATCCAATTTCAAGCAAAATAAGAAAACCAGACAATAACACAAACACAAACACTGCATAATTCATAATTCTGTTTAACCAATTATATTAATCCAAGCTTTTAGTTTTTTTCTTCCTTCATCATAGCCACAAAAACAACACCACCCTATGCAAAAGATTCCACAGTACTATCTTTTCTTTTCCAAAACAAACCAAAAAAGATGTTAAAGGCTTACATATAAAGGACACATGAAAAACCAAATCCTAAACTATACCCTTTTCCTTTTCCCAAAGGGCAACACCAAAAGAAGTAGCAATAACTAACTGGGAGAAGAAAGAAAGTACCGGTAATCCTAGAAGAACTCGAAATTGTAGCAAAGACAAGAAACAAAAGCAAGCTTAGTTCAAAAACAAAAGACAAAAGCATCTCTCTCTCTCTATGCTTCTTATGTCATAAACTACAAAACAGTGTGTGATCCGTACTCACTTCAGTGGCTTCCTCGTTTTCCACAGCACTTATATGGATTAGGATAATTATTTATTGAGTACTATATTAAAAAAAGGAAAATTAGAATTAAAATTAACAAAAAAGGGGCTAATAATAATAAAAGCCGAACCTAAGAGTTATAGAAAGGTAGCTTTGTTGAAATGAAGAAGCAGCAGAAAGAAAGTACTCATGACTCATTCATAACCATAAACCTTCCATCATTGCGTTGAGAAGACGACGCCTTTCACAATGCCCAATTTTTTATTCATCAAAATGGAAGATGAAGCCCACCATTATTATTTTTATGATTTTGTATAAAATGTTTTACATTATTTGTCCAATCATATTTATTTCTTTAAAAAATTATTTATTTAATTTATTTAATTAATATAAAATAGAATTTATAAATATTTTTCTTTTTATAAGTGTTTGTTAAATTTAGAATATATTCTTATTTTGGTGGCTTGAATAAAGAAAAGTAAAATAAATAAATAAAAATGTAGAGTTTGTGTTGTAGGATGTAGTTGCAAATATTAATTTTGTGGGGGGTGCTGTGGGTGTAAGTGAATGGGAGTGTTGAGGAACAGAGAGTCAAAAAGAATTTGAGGGAGGGAAGAAGGTATCGCAGTCATGGTCATGTTTCCACTACCAAGCACTAATGTGCGCACCAGGTGGATCACCCCGTCACAATTCACCAATCACCACCCTCTTTTAAGTTTCCCTACCACCGCCGTCACCACATTTTCCGGCCACCGCAACATCCTCACCACTAGCGGCTTTCTTATATTTTCTCATATTTTGCTCACAATGCTTTAAGTCGGGGTTGATATATACAAAAATGAATAAATGAATAAAAAGTACACATAACAAATTTTAAGATCATAAAAATATATATTAAAATTTTGATCTTGTC
>NC_029794.2:22662321-22664263 GCF_000816755.2 Arachis ipaensis | reverse complement strand
CATGTGTATTTTTTTTTTATTTACTCAAGAAAACCTTCTAAATGAAAATCTTTATGAGTTGAAAGCTAATGGATCTAATAGATATGCACGGCTCAAAACATGAATCAATTCAAATTATTGGACTTAATTACAAGTAAGATCATATTGTTAATCCAAATTTCATAAAATAAAGTCTTCAATTAATTATAGCTCATATTTAAAAAAAAATTACTTGAACAAAAATTATTTTAACCCAGCTTAAAATAAATTGAACATTATATATAGTTAAGGAAAAACTACCAAAAGTACCCATAAAGTTTACGAATACTGACAAAAGTATCCATAAACTAAGAAAATTAACGCTGTACCCATGAAAGATGGGTTCCGTATGACAAAAGTATCCAAATCTTTTTTTTTTGTTGATTTTTTAATAAAATTTCTAAACTACCCTACACTCAACCTCAACTCACTTTTTCAACATTTCATAACTCAATTTGCACCAACTTTTATCATGGAGTTCAAAACTACTCCTACAACAAACGAGACCGAAATCAATGGTAGTGGTGGTGGTGGTAGAGGATCAGACCTCAATCGATTCACTCATAAGTTTATAATCCATATCCAAACCAAATTAATCAAACACCAAAAAATACTCAAAACATAAAAATTTTCAAATCCATTCATCCAATTTCAATTCACTTTAGCAAAACTAGAAATAAAAAAAGCCATCAACCATAAAAAATCAACAAATCCATTCATCAAATTTGAAATTTATTGCAGCAAAAATCAGAAGTAGAAGTAGCCATCAACTGGATCTTCTCTAAATCAATCTCAGCCTTCATAAAAAATAGAAGCAAATTAAAAAAAAAATAGAACAGTATCATTTTAGTAGTAACTAAATCAATTTCTGAAAAGAAGAAAAATAAAATAAAAATATTTTAAAAAAAGAAATACTTTTTTCTTCGCGGGCCGACTGTAACATCGTCAATGGCAAAACCTCCATTCACAGTGTCGCCTCCCTTTCTTCTCTGATTTCTCTCTACCGAACCCACTTTCTGCATGCAAGAGTACCACGACCCCTCTCTTCTCAGGTGTGCGACGACGGTGTTCTCCTCGGCTGGGTCAGACACGCCACGACGACGTTTTCCTCGGCTGCAACAGGCACGCTACGGCAGTATTCTCCTCAGGTTGGGTCACAGGTGTGCGATGAAGGTGTTGTAGTCACCTTAATAGTGAGAGGGAGAAGCAGTGAGAGGGGAAGAGATTGGCGGTAATGGAGTAAGTGGATGGCGGAGGGCAATGAGGAGGTAGGAAGAGAGTTTCTGTGACTCTGTGAGGATTTTTGAGGGATAAGTGAGGAGAGAGGAAGAAGAGAAGAGAGGGAGTGACGGTAGAATGGGATTAGGGTGGGGTAGTTTAGGAATTTTATTAAAAAATCAACAAAAAATTAAGATTTGGATACTTTTGTCATACGAAACCTATCTTTCATAGGTACAGCATTAATTTCCTTAGTTTACGAATATTTTTGTCAGCGTTCGTAAACTTCACGGATATTTTTGGTAATTTTTTCATATAGTTAATATAATCGATAAGAAATCATTTCATATTTTACAAAATAGTTTTTTTCTTACTGCATATTTGTGAGCCATTTTAGTGAGTGTATGACAAGTATGTAGATACAAATTAGAGCAACAATGTGTATGAAGCTGATAAGTACAAAATAGTATGTTTTAAAAAAAGATTTAGAATATATATTAAATTTACGCCTATCTAAAAAAAAATAAAAAAATATATACATTTATGCATGATCTAATAACTATCTGGTTACAGTATTAAGATATATTTAAAAGGGGTTGAAGCTCTCTGTACGTAACTGGTTTTCCTTCGTTAAGAAATAGTTTTTATCAAATATCTATCCAAAATTTCATCGATCACTAGAATATAATATAATATATTTAAATTC
>NC_029794.2:22644063-22662296 GCF_000816755.2 Arachis ipaensis | reverse complement strand
ATAAACTCTTGTTTTCTTATTCAATATATATGTAAAATTATCAAATTATTCCAATTTATGTATACATAAATTTGTGGTCTCTAAGGTAGGGATTAAAAAATTTTTTCGTCCTCAACTTTTTTTTACTTATAAAATTGTCCCTAAGATTTAACTTAATTTTAAAATTGTCCTTTGGACCAAAATACCCTTCCCTTCTTCCCTAAAATCAACCAGATGCAAAAGCAACAATGAAACAACAACAACAATGCAGAAACAGAAACAACCAGAAGCAACAATATAGAAGCAGAAACAACAACAATAAAATAACAACAACTAGAAGCAGAAAAATAACAACAACAATGGATAATGGAATCAGAAGAAGAACAACAACGAAAGCAACCAGAAGCAGAAGAATAACAACAATGGATAATAGAATCATAAGAAGAAACAGAAGAAACCAGAAGAATTGATAATCTGAAACAGAAGCAACAGAACTAGAAGAAACCAGAAACCGGCGAGAAACAGCGATGACCGGCGACTGAGCGAGGAGGAGGAGTAGAAACGGCAAGCGACGCGCGACATCTACCCTCGCAGATCTGCTGGCGTCGACGTCGAGTGAAGAACTGAAGATTGATGGTGTAGAAGTTATAGTAAACTCTCGTTGCAAGTATAGTTACTAAACCAAGCAATCAACCTTTCTTACAAACGTTTTGGTTGTCACAAGTAACAAACCCCTTTAAAATTGATAACCGAGTATTTAAACCTCGAGTCGTCTTCTCAAGGAATTGCAGGGAGGTATGTTCTTATTATTGGTTGAGTTTTGTAAATTGGGGGTTTCGAGAGTAAGGAACAAGTAATTTAAATGACAAGTAAAATAAATTAACAATAATAAAATCTCTTGGCAAGGTATGAAAATTAGAAGTCCTATCCTAGTTATCCTTATCAATTGTGATGAGAATTGGATATTCTCCCACTTTGTTAACCTCTAACTATGAAGGTAAGTTAAGTGGAGGAATTAATTTTGATTCCTCAGGTCCTAGTCTTTCCTTGGGAAAGACTAGAGTTATTAGAACTCGAATTAATTCTTGAAGAATTCCAATTTTCAATCAACAATAAGTTTGATAACTCAAGAGTCTCCAATGACTCAACCAAAGCCAAAAGGAAAAATTCTAAATTAAATTAAAAGCATTCATAAATAGAATAAAACGATCATAAACTGAAATAACTCAAATAATATTAATTAAGAAAATCATAACATGAATGTAGCATAAGCTAAATTGGAAAGATAAATATCAATTAAAGTAATAAAATAAAAGTAGAAAAATAAATTAAAGGAACATTGAACCTGTGATAAAGAAGAAATAATTCTAAATCCTAAAACTAAATCCTAAGAGAGAAGAGAGAACCTCTCTCTCTAAAAACTACATCTAAAACTAAAATTATAAATGTGAAAGCGTGATATGAATGGATGCATTCTCCACTTTATAGCCTCTAATCTGTGTGTTCTGGGCTGAAAACTGGGTCAAAAACAGCCCAGAAATCGCTCCAAGTGATTTCTGGTATGTTCAGGTTGCAGCAGAGCGACGCGGAGGCGTCGTCCACGCGTTAGCGTGGATTGAAGTTCGCAGATGCGACACAGGCGCGTCATTCACGCATTCGCGTCGCCTAACTTCGGGGCAGATATGGCAAATTATATATTGTCGCCTAGATGTTAGCTTTCCAACGCAACTAAAACCACATCATTTGGACTTCTGTAGCTAAAGTTATAGCCATTTGAGTGCAAAGAGGTCAGGCTAGACAGCTTAGCAATTTCTCCAACTTCTTGTATTCCTTCCACTTTTACATGCTTCCTTTCCATCCTCTGAGCAATTCCTGCCCTGTAATCTCTGAAATCACTTAACACACATATCAAGGCATCTAATGGTAATAAGAGAGGATTAAACATAGGGAACTCAAGGCCAAAGAAGTATGTTTTCAATCAAAGCACATAATTAGGAAGGGAAATGTAAAACCATACAAATAGTATGGATAAGTGGGTAAAGAGTTGATAAAAACCACTCAATTGAGCACAAGATAAACCATAAAATAGTGGTTTATCATCGAGCCAGAAAAAGGAGCAGCGGCGAGATCTGGCGGTGAGATCCAGCAGCGACGACGAGGACCGAACGACGAGGAGTAGCGGCGGCGGCGGCGGCAGATTCCCTTCCCCCTCTTCTTCCCTGAAACCCCCCCCTTCTCCCTTAATGCGTTTTCCCTTCCCCCTTCCCCCTTTATGTACATCATCCAGAAAAATGGACTTGCTGTTTTCAAATAAAAAATTGTCCTTTTTTAACCAAAAATCTGTTTTCTTGGTCATATGATTTCGCAAGGAATAATAACCCCAATTAAACGATCAATTTTGTTTGCAGAAAAGTTTCCAGATTATATCATTGACAAACCTCAGCTCCAGAGGTTCCTAGGATACCTTAATTATGTCTCGCATTTCATTCCAAATCTTAGTAATCTTATTAAGCCTCTTCATGATAGGCTTAAGAAAAATCCTCCACCTTGGACTGACAAACATTCTAAAATCATCAGATTTCTTAAAACCAAAGTTCGCAATCTTCCTTGTCTTTACCTACCTGTTCCTCATGCTTTCAAAATCGTTGAAACAGACGCATCTAATTTGGGATATGGTGGTATCTTAAAACAAAAATTGCATGATAAAGAGTGTATCATTGCATTCACATCAAAACATTGGAATAGTACTCAACAAGTCTATTCCACAATCAAAAAAGAAATTTTAGCCATAGTTTTGTGCATCATAAAATTTCAATTTGATTTACTCAATCAAAAATTTTTTGTCCGAGTTGATTGCAAATCGGCCAAAGAAGTCTTACAAAAAGATGTTCAAAATCTTGCATCAAAACAAATTTTTGCCAGATGACAAGCTATCTTAAGCGTTTTTGATTTTGAAATTGAGCACATCAAGGGCAACTCAAACTCTCTCCCTAACTTTCTCACACGTAAATATTTGCAGGGAATCAAGCAAGATCAAGACGCCTAAAAAGGCAATTATCGCCTCTTTAAGAGGCAAAGGCAAAGGCATTCGCTTAGCCCTTTCAGGGCCATCCAGGCAATCTCAATCTAATCATGAATTTGGGTCTTCTAGCCAACAATCCTCCAAAAAATCAACCCAACAATCTATTGAACCAACCACTAACCAAGCCAAACAAACTAAGACAGATTACGCCTTTCCAATCCAAACTCTTTTGGCCTTACAAGATCAAGGTGTCACCAAAATCAACAAAAAATCCTGGGCTGATATATGCAGTGAGTCAGATGAAGAACTTGACTTGACCTAACTCATATCCCAAGCAGCCAAACAAAAAATAATCGCACATAAACCAAAAGAAAAAGCCTTAGCCCTAACACCACAAACGTCCTTAATCACAACAAAAACACAGATGCATGCAAAAGCTTAAATGAACACGAAATTGAAGAACTGAAAAAGCCAAGCCTCTGATCATCTTCTCTCTCACTTGTGGCTCCCTGATTTGTAGTTGACAAATATCCTTCCAAGGATCCCCTCTTGTAGGTACAGGCTGATCACAAATCATCTCATAAATATTCATGTTATTACAAGAACATACAATTTTCTTCCAAGTGGACAATCATCTTTTGAAAATCTCCACTACCACTTGAACAGGAGTGCTGTATTCCGAATTACCGCATCACCAACTCCCAAACCCCCTGCCTTTTGGAGGCCTGTACAATTTCCATTTCACTAGAGGCATCCCGTCCCTATCGTCCTCCTTACACCACAAAAAGCGTCTCTGTAAGGATATTATTTTTTCTGCTACTGCCTTCGACATTTTTTACAAGCTAAGATAGTAAATAGGTAGGCTATTAAGAACAGATTTGATGAGAACTAGCTTACCCACTTTATTCAGAGATTTCGCTTTTCACAGACTTAGTTTTTCCTCTACCTTGTCAATCACTGGTTTTCATGTCTTGACCAGCCTCGAATTCGCCCCCAGAGAAATGCCAAGATATCTGACAGGTAAATTCGCCTCTTTACACTCCAACAGTCGACACATTTGTCATGCCCAACTATGCTCACAATTAACCGGGGTCAAGCTGGACTTGTCAAAATTAATACTTAGCCCTGACATCATCTCAAAGCAGCGCAGCAACTGCTTATAGTTTCTGATCATTTCTTCTTCAGAAGGGCAAAAAAGTATAGTATCATCCGCAAACTGCAAATGTGACAACTCAATGTTATCCCTTCCAACCAACAACGGAGTAATGCGTCCATTCTGCACCGCTTCTCTAATCATCCTATGTAGAACATCCATAACAAGCACAAATTAAAAAGGAGAAAAAGGATCCCTTTATCGTAGACCCTTTTCCATTTTGAAGGGCTTAGAGGGTGAGCCATTTATTAGGATCGACATAGACGCAGATCACATACACTCCTTTATCCACTCCCTCCATCTATGGCCAAACCCCTTCTTCTGCAAAACAATATCCACAAAACACCACTTAACTCGACCATAAGACTTTTAGAAGTCTAGTTTAATAATTGCCGAGCTCTTTTTCCTCAATTTCAGTCACTGTATAGTTTCACATGCAATCAAAGCCCTATCATGTATCTTCTTACCCTGCACAAAAGCACTCTGTGTTTCTCCTATCAACCCTGGCATTATCTTCTGCATCCTCTGAACCAGGATCTTTGATATAACCTTATAAACACAACCCACCGCACTAATCGGCCTAAGGTCCTTGATTTCTTTAGCTCCGGCAAACTTTGGCGCCAAATCCACCCAAGTAACATTCGCATCTCTAGGTAAAATAGCTGACTGAAAGAATCCCATCACGGCTGCAGTGAACTCTCCACCAACATCCTTCAAACACTTCTTAATGAAATTCATATTATACGCATCACTGTCTGGTGCCTTAGTTGACTCACAATCCCAAACTGCATCCTTCATTTTCTCATTAGACGGCATCCATTCTAACTCTGCTACCTCCTCCTCAGTTATCCGGTTAACCAGCCTATCATGGAACCCTATCACCGGCGAGGTCTCCTGATGATATAAGGCTCCGTTTGGTTTGTGTATGTACTAAGACATAGACACTTGAGACATAGACATTAGATATTTGTGTTTATGTATGATGTTTGGATATAATGAACATGACATTAGTGTAGTGTCTAATGTTATATTTGGTTAATAGAACACAAGAACACTATATAATTAGAATGACTATTTTGCCCTCCTATTTTTAATTAAAAATTCAGTAATTAAAAAAAAAAAGCCAGAGAGGCAGAGGCCCAAATTGATTCCAGGGTTTGTCCATCTAACCTCAAGCCCCCAGAAATCTCCCTCTTGTGAGATCTCCTTCTTCGCGGTGATACTTTCTCCCTCAAACCTCAAGCCCCCAGAAATCTCCCTCTTGTGCGATCTCCTTCTTCGCGGTGCTCTTCCCTCGTGTGCGATCCCCTTCTTCTTCTTCTTCTTCTTCTTCTTCTTCTTCTTCTTCTTCTTCTTCTTCTTCTTAATTGTTGGTCTTAATTTTTGCGAGTGTGTTTGATAGGTTCCGTTTACGAGAAGGAAAGAGGAAGGCGGCTCATTGATGAAAAGCCTGTGTGTTGAATTACCGTCGAAGAAGAAGCCGTCTCCTCCGCGTTTGGCAGGTATGTACCATACCCATTCATAATATTTACAGCTTATACTATATTTTTAAGAGTTAGGAGTTTGCAATTTAGGGTTTAAGGTTTACTGCATTTTGGAAATACGGTGCTTGAAATATCTAGCTCCTGTAATTTTGGGAATACGGTGCTTAAAATAGTAGTAATTGAAAAAATTTACTTATCAAACTTTACAAATTAGTGGATACTTTAGTCGATACTTTTGATATATTTAGAATTTTATGGTGATCAATTGTTGTGATGATAGTTCGTTGGGCTTAACTTGGTAAGTGCTTCATAGGATGGAATATTTCTTCTTTTTGTTCTTCTTTTCCCCTTTTGTTTTCTGCTGCAATGTAATCAATGCAGAAATAACACTTGAACGACAGCATGTACAAGTTATTCATAAATTTGTTTATCTTGGTGAAACAACCACACATGAAAGTTAGGGTTTGCTTTGCTTGTGGTGTACTGTGTTCAACCGATTGATGGTTTGAATATCTGTCCACTTGTTTGTGTTGTTGTTTTTCTTGTTTTCATATGGCGAAGAGCAATTAACTACAGTTGTTGGCCTAATTTGCATCAATACTCAGTATTGCTATTCTTAATGCTTTGCAATTACAAATATCCATATTTTAATTTTGATCTAAATATATTTAAGTATTTAGCTTGTAATGCTGAGTAGATTGAAGTGTGTAGGTGACATCTTGAAAGATGCACTATATATTGATATTAGGCTTCATGTTGTTGATGCTTTTTATTATTTAGTATTGTTGAAAATGTTGATGAAATCCATATTTATAATCCATCCATTTACCGGTGAATTCATGCTAATACTTTGAGAATAGAAATTGGTGTTTGAGCTATATGCTTTTTCGTGGTAATGCATTTAGCTTAAGCTGTCTCTTATTTCAAATTTTGAATGTGTTTATTGAATTTCTTTTTGCAGGAAGGGTTTGTGCCTGCTATCAAAGGATCAGGCAGTTATGATTAGCAGTAGAAATGGTTGGCTTTGGCTTATAAGATGCAAATAATTGGTTGCTATGCACAAACATAAGTTGGTCATGGATCAAATGTTGAACGGCTTGAGACAACTCCAACTTTGGAACAAAAATTACCTTTGAAAGTTGTAATTTTTTTCAATTATGTGGCACTGTATTTGTACAATGAACACCTGAGAAACAATAGCATAAGAGTTCCATTGGTATAGTTTTAGGATTCAAGACAATTGTATGATTGAAAATTGTATGAATTGAAAATTGAATGAAAAGTGGTTTCTTTGAAATTTAATTTGGCCTGTTCTTTGCTTTCAGCAATGAGTATTTGAAGTATATGTTGTTTGCTTTGCACTAATATGTAACTGGAGAATTTGAAACTCAAGCTGTAAACCAAAGCAATACAGGAAGTGCAGTATTTTACTGTACCTAAAAATTGAATCAAATTTTGCAGAAGTGCACAACTTTGTTGTGCAAAAGTAAGCTGCACAATTATAATTCATCTGTACCTAAGTGCAGAAAATCAACAAACAGAATGCAGAAATTAATTTTAAATATGCAGAAGTAAATAACTTTAAGGACAAAATTACACAATACATTTGAACCTCGACAACAGAATTATAGATTTTGATTGCAATAATGCATAATTGCACAGTATAAAATGTAACTTTGCATAATATAATTAATAAACACCTGAGGCATAACTTAGGTGCATAAACCAAAATATCAACACATATTGTTGCAGATTACAAATAAAAGTCAGTTCATGCATAAATTAGGTGCATATATAGCTATTGCACTTTAATAATACAACAATATGCTAAACCCTCTTCAATTATAGCAAAATACCCACAGTATTTAGCAATAGACCTTAATAAGATAACAACTAATTAAACAAACAACACTAATAATAACTAAAAGTTTTCCATTATATCTCGTACGAATGCTGCCTTTTCCTCGTCCAAACTCCAAAAGGTTGCCTTCAATTCTGGATTCTGCACAAATTTCTTTGCAACTTGCACAATCTCCATTGTGTCAAAGCCAAGACTCTTTAAAGTTCTTCCCAGGTTCACTTGGTCATTTACCCCACTCATTGCATTTGCTAGTACTTGCACATGCTTTCCTTGATCTTCTACTGCGGACTTAAAAGTTTCAGCCAAGTTTGATAGGATTGCAGCATCATTGGTTTTCTTAGTTGCAGATTGACGTCCTTGATTTCTCTCACTTGATGAAGCAAAAAAGTCGAGAAGGTGTTGGGTAATTCACTCTCAGCAGCCCCTAAATCCTCCATGTCAATATCATCCCTGCCTAATCCCAAACCACCAGCTGTGGCCGCAGCAAATGTAGATCCCGGAGTAATATCTTCTTCAGCATCTTTGCCATTGCATGCTTCAACACCGGTAGCTCTATCCTTACCAAAAATATTACCAAGACGTTCAAACAAGGGAAACGGCTTGCCGGGAGTGTAGAGTTTGACGTTGCGACCCTATACCATAAACCAAAGTCGACATTAATAAACATAGAAAAAATGAAATTCAAATTTGTAAGTTTAAAGATCTTGCAAGAGGAGTGATTAAAAACGAAAAACATACCTTTCCCCAAGCTTCCAATACTTGCTTGCTATCGACTTCAACACACATTTTTTCCGAATTCCATCCAAAGCCGCTACAACCCAACATCTCAGCCACATACATATATTTTTCTTTTAGTCGCTTGTGTTTATTTCTGATGTGCTTCACAGTGAGGCCACATCCAGGAAACTTCTCATTCATCTTATCTGCCAGCTTTTGAAATGCTCCGGGTTTAAATTGACCGGCATCTGCCCTCTTGACTTCAACAACCAATTTCTCCATGAAGACCACAAATTGTTCAGTTTCCTGTTCAGTCCACTGACGTGGTACGGAAGCCATTGATGCTGGATAATGTAGTTGCACAATAAAGGAAAAAGAGCACCAGACCAACAGAATTACTATCGAAATTATAAATGAGTTACAGCAGAATCTTTATCAGCATTGCAACAGACTTACAATAACAGCAACTACACAATAAATATCAAGTTACTAGCAGGATTTTAGCAAATCAATACTGGCTAGCAGATTTGTAACAGAGTAACACTACAATAAATTAACAATTGCAACAGAATTTAAATAATCACTAGTAGAATATCAACATAATTTAACAATTTCAACCAAATTAGAACACAACTAATTAAACCTATTATGCAAATACATTACGCCTTAAAAAAACTCAAATAATTTCAAGAGAAACAAAGCAGATATGATAAAACTAAGAAAAATTTGAAACTCTACGCTCCATGTTCTCCTCTCCATATTTCCCACATCTCAGTTGCTAAGTCCTCACGCCATTGAGTCCACTCATGACTACTTTCCACAGCATCAATTACGTCGGCTTCATCAACAACAGTGTCATCTCCAACGGGTATATGCTCCGGTAAAAGAGTTGCATCTTTTTCGGGATCAACATCCATGTTCATACGAATAAAAATTTTGTAACAAACAACACGCAATAATAATGTGGCTTTGGATTCTAATTGGATAGAATGAGGAGCTTCGTAGAATTGCCCATCTCTTCTTAAGCAGCCCAAAGCACCGCTCAATCACATTCCTAGCTGATGAATGATTCTTATTAAATAACTCTAGACGATTTTGTGGTGCACGGTGACCTTGAGTCCACTCATTGATATGATACCGGACATTTCTATAAGGAGATAAAAATCCTCTACCATTGGTATAGCCAGCATCCACTAAATAATAAGACCCTAAAATGGAAGGATGGAAAAATTATAAGGGGTATATCGTAATTCTTTAATAGATAGCTAATGCACTTATGAAGAGATTAATTTAAACATACCAACAGGTATTTTCAAGCCATTACGTCGAGTAATGGCATCTCTAAGTACCCTTGAATCAGATGCCGATCCTTCCCAACCGCTAAGGACATAGACGAAATTCATGTTCCGATTGCAAACTCCTAAGACGTTGGTGGATATTCTAGATTTCCTTGTCCGATACCTAGATTTATCACTCTTGGGGACTGTGACATCTATGTAAGTTCCATCTAATGCTCCTAGATAACCCTATCAAATGGACAAAACAAAATAGTTATTACATACAAATAAAGTTGACCAAGACAAATTTAAAGTTTATGCAACACCTTACCTTAAACCATTTCCATCTGGGATCTATAGAATCCTCTGGTACAGGGTCTGCCTTTGCAAATAACACACTTTGGACACGCAAAACTGAACCTAACACCTTATGAAAATACCTAGATACAGTTTCACCAGACCTATAAAACCTAACTTGTACACTGCGATTTTTGGTATGATGAGCTAATATAATAAAAAAGTTGCTACTTGCTCCCCTATGCCAACATGACCATCATCATCTAACCCACCTTGAACTTGTAGCAATTCACACAAATTAGCAAATGCATTCAAACTCATTCTTAACTCCCATATGCAATTTCTATCGCCACCCGCCCCAATGATGCTATCTAATGCATCTCGCCTTAATGGCAATGTGTTCACTCTTCGCCCAATTGAAGAATGACCCCTCCTTCTATTCCTAATATACATATACAAAGTAACTAAAAGAAACAACATCATCGTGTCAGATTGTGTTCTCATGATCCAGTAATATCCAACACATAGCTTAATTTGTTCAGAACGATCCATCATCACTTCCTAAGAAACAATAAAAAATAAATGCATAAAAATAAAATAAATTCTAAAACCTAGTTTGACAACACTCAACAGTAAACTTTTCTTTATGATTTTAACTAAACTACAAGTAGAGAAAACACCCATTACATAATCACTTACTCATATTAGCAAGCTAACAGTTTTTGATACATAAATGGAGAACTCTTAATTTATTACAGTTGCTAATTTTCTCTGGACTATAAATCGGAAATAAAATTCAAGATAAAAATATACTAATAAATATCAAAACTAAGCAATCAACCAGCGAGCTCAGATTCCATGAACAAAACAACAAATAAATTATTGGGATCTAATTAAATAATAAGTCATCAAGTGGAGATACACAATGCTCCGTTATGATAACAAGTATACAATTGGGACTAAGTACAAGAAGCTCTCACATGAACTCAAATTCATAATTTTGAAACATCAAACTGATTCAAATTGAACCATAATACTATGACATAATACTCCAACCAAACCCCATTAAAAATACATATCCAAAACAGAAGATTACCCAACACATAAGTGTTCAAAAAAAAATTGAATATCTAATACAGCAACATACAAATACAACATACAAACAAACAAGAAGATTACGATTATTTCAAACTTTGAGCTGAGCTTTCTAGCACAGATGAAGGAGAAAGCTTGTGATAGAACAATAAAAAGCTTCAGCACATCGAACAACACACACAAGTGAAGAAGATTTACAAAGCTGCAAAAGCAAGAAAACAGAGGAGAAGAGATTAGAACTAGTTAGGGTTTATGAAAAGGAGAAGGAGATTTTCATAGAATAACAACAAGTTTCACAAAATCGATCAACGCATACATACAATGGAGAATCCACGATGCTTCAGAAAACAAATGACAAGGGCTGAGAACTTATTAGGGTTTGTAAATAGAGAAGGAAATATTTGGAATTTTAAAAAATTGATGAGGATAAAATAGTCCAAAAATAAAATTTTAGATCTGTGTCCAAGGCTTTTGTTCCGTGTCTCACCATTTTATTGAGACACTAAAAACATGTATACTGTGTATGCTTATGGGTATACGTGTATCTCCAATTTTTGTGTCTCACTAACCAAACGCAGTGTAAATTCTTATAAAAGTCTCTGATAGCAACATTAATCCTTGCATGACTTCTCACTATCCTCCCACGAATAAGTAAGGACTCAATCCGATTGTTTCTCTTTCGAGCTGAGGCTAGATTGTGAAAATAGCGGGTGTTCTTATCCATCTCCTTGGAATGCCTGGATCGCGACATCTGCTTCCAATGTAACTCTTTTCTGAGATAGCATTTTTTACAAGAGCTCACCAGCGCCCTCCTTGCTTCCATAGTTCCATCAACAACCCCATTGCTAACTATATCATCTACTTTCTTTATCTCTTCTTCAAACTATAATTTTCATATCCATGTCCCTAAAATTCTCCTTATGTCATTTACCCAGTGGGATCGTCAAAGCCTTCAACTTGTCAATGAATTGTACGTCACCCAAATTCCTCCACTCCTTCTTCACCATCCTCAAGAAACCTCATGAGTAAACCAAGCATCCAGACTCCGAAAAGGTCTTAGCCCCCTTCCAATCTTGTGATATCCACAATTAATAGACAGTGGTATGATAAAACTCTCGGACCTCCTTTAAGCCTTGTTTCAGAAAACTCTTCCACCCATTCCAAACTAACCAGAACTCTATCAATACGGCTACATGAATGTCCCCTAAACCATGTGAACATACGATAAGCAAGTGCAAGGTCCAAAAGCTCCATATCCTGAATCCAAGATTTAAACTCAACTGCAGTCACTGTCAAAGTTGTAGCTCCTTTCTTCTCTTCCACTTGAACAACCTCGTTAAAGTCCCCAGAATAACAAAAAGGTACTTGACAAAGTCCAGATAAAAAGATCAACTCTTCCCACACGTCAAGCTTCTCTTCCCTTTGGTGTTCACCATACACTAAACAAAAAGCACACTTAAAATTATTTTTTTAGCACCATGCCAATATGCCATCCACACAAAACCATATCTCCCCTTTATAATAGTTGCTCCTTTGAAAAATCGTTTCATCCCACATCAATAACAGCCCACCGGAAGCACCTTCTGACCCCACGTACTTCCATCCTACCACATTATTTTCCCACAGTTGCACTACATCATATTTGGTAACTACCTCTTTCTTTGTTTCTATTAAACCTAACATATTCAACTGAAATTTTCTCCTAAAACTCTTCACCATACTTAATTTTCCAACTCCCCTCAAACCCCTAACATTCCAAGAACTAAAAATCATTTTAAACAAATTGTACACACTTTTTTGCGATTTTTTGGCCGACTTCTTCTTGTCTTTTCCTTGTGTTTAGCTTGCTTTTTCTTCTACGCAATTGCCTCATTCTGTGCTTGGAGTATAGTCATAATATCATATTCCTCATTATACTGAACTGCTCCAAATTCCACTGCCAACTCCCATACCTTCTTGTTTTCCTGCATTTCATCATCCCATTTGGTTTCAGAGATTCAGTCTCAACTTCACTGCCTTCAGATATTTTTTCATCTTCCAAGTCCTCTGCAACCCTCCCAGTCTGACCAGTCCCTCCCTCCTCCCTATCAAGCCGTCTTTGTGTCACATCTACCTCTTGGCCATCATCTTTTATCTCATTAGTCAATTCAATATTTTCTGAACAACAACCTGGACAACTTTCCTTCGAATGTTCATCCCCATTATTGCTTACCCGAACTCCTACACAACACCCTTCTCCCATATGCCTTCCTTCAATAGCATCATAAGCATTGTACTCAGCTACAAAATCCACTCCCAATCAGTCTTCTACCAAAGCTCTGGTTGCTCGCAGAGAATTAGCGTCAACAGTCTCGCATCCGTCCTTCCTACTATTGCTATTAATTTTCACCTCAACCACCATCCCGGTCCTACCATAATTCCAGGATTCAGTTCTATCCAAATTAGCATCCCATTACTTACTGCAAAACCTGATTGATCAACCCTCAACACACCAGAATTAATTGACCTAACTGTTGTTCTTGCTGTTTTCAAATTTAAAAAATCGTTTCTCCACTCATTCAAATCCTCATGTTGAGTTAACACTTTTCCCTATCGTTGATCCTGCTTCCTTACCGACGTTGCCATCAAATCTGCTGCTACATCCCATTCTGACAGCCACGTATTACTGCTATTACCACCTCGTGATTTAATTTGTAGGATCTCCCATAGCACATTTTCCTCCCATAGAGAAGCCATCAGTACCTTCCAATACATCCTTCATCACACAAGGCAGTAAGCAGCCATCGACTTCAGTTCCTGCTTCCTTTACGAACACATCGAATCCAACCGTGCCTACAGTAATGTGTACTCGTTCATGAATGACCTCGAACATGCATGTGTCAATCTGCACTCGTCCAACGCTAAACAAATGACATGATTTTGTTGCATCGTCACAATTCACCACCTTACCCCACTGTTCACCGATTGTACGGAACGCAGCTTCTGACCAAGCATGTAACGGTACTCCGAAGCACTCGAGCCACAACCTTCTAGTTTCGCATCGTTCATTCTCCTCCCACTTTCGTATGCCCCCATCTCACAATCCTTGACCACGTGAGTAAGGCTTTGTATGGAATGCTATCAAAGGTCAGTAAGGCTTTGTATGCCCCCATCTCACAATCCTTGACCACGTGAGGCCACTCGAGCTGTCGCGTTCAACAAACCAAAATCTATAGCTGTCATCATGGTACCGGTAATACTCTTCTGTAACAAGCTCAAATTAGGTTGTGCCACCGAGACTTCTATCTTCTTTGTCCCACACTTTTCATGCATATCCTTCCCAGTGTCCATGTTTTTTCTTTCTTCCGATTGGTCCCCTCCCAGAGCACTAGTTTTCTGACGTTCTACAACCCCATCATCACTAATAGTAGTGTCCATAACCACCGCCTTCTTCCCTTGGTCAGTATTCTGTCTATACCTCGCCTTTCCCACAAAAATTTCCTGACCTCGCAATCGCATTCGATTCATTTTTGAAATTACTTTCAAAACTCCTCCCTTTGTGGTGTATCGTACGAATGCAAAAAGGTATACCGCACCATTTCTCATCTTCCTTGATAGTTATATGTCAATGATCTGCCTTATCCACAAAAACAAGCCAAACAATTCACGTTTCGATATATCTTCTGGTAACCCATCCACAAAAATGCTAAAGGATTCCTTCTCCAAACGGACGTACCCTTCTCGATTCCAAATCCTTGGATCCTTGACTTTAGATTGTGACTGCTTAGACCTACCCCAACTTGTGTTTTCTCAACCCACTCTCTCTCTTTCTCGCTCTCTTTCTCGTTCTCTCGTGTTCGTACCTAACGAGTACCTAAATAGTTAAATTCAAATTACAAATATAAAAACATAACTTTTTATTTAAATATACAAGCGGTTCTTAAAAAAATTTATCAAATCAAGCAGTAAAACTTTATTTAATACACCTATCTTTGATTTTTTTTTTTTGGGAAGAAAAAACACAATAAAATTTAAACAAGTTAATTAAACACATGAAATGCAATGATGAGAACTACCACTCAAACCTTACTTTCTAGCTATTTTAGCCTTCGAAGGAGAATTCGAATAATTATTGAAGAGTTGAAGATGCAAAATAGATACTTTCTATGCATCCTGCTCTACTTTTAAGTATGAACAAACAATTGACTAATCCTCCAGAAAATTAATAATAATCCATTTAGCATTTATGCCTAATAAATCAAGCATCTAATCTAAGTTAGTTGAAATATAAGGAAAATATTTGATAAAAAATAGATTTAGTTAAAAATAACAAAAACTTGTTTTATTTAATATTTATTAATTATTATAATAATTAATAAATATTAAATAAAATAAATTTTAACTATTTTTTAAATATTTTTTTGTTATCGAACATTTTCGTTTAATTTATATATTATCAATTTGAAAGCAGCACCACAGAAGACACAAATTAACTGCATCCAATGCTCCATTTTTTCCAATTGGATGTTTTTCATGCATTTTAATCCTTTTATATTAGGGCGGGTTTAACTAATATTATTCTCTTGCATCCAATAAAAGAAAAAAAAAAGGTTCTCCATCTGATAACATATGCAACAAGTTGCCCATTATGTCCTATACAAAGTAAATAATCGCAGTGTACTCGCTTCTATGTGTTTAAACTTTAACTGTGCCCCCACAAAGTATATGAACAATTCAATAAAAAAAAAAGTTATTATTATATGAAATATTGTTAAAGGATAATATTATGAAAAAAATATTGTTATGGAATCACAAATGGGTTACTCATTATTACACTCCATTTTAATAATTGTTATATGGGCACATACAACATAGAATATACATGTATATTAATAAAAATTCTTTAACATTCAGTTTTTTACCTTTTTATGCATCGATGTGAATTTGATCAGATATACTTTTTTTGGTAGAATTTTGATCCAGTAATTGATTACATCCATGTTATTATTATTATTATCATTATTTCCCCGGGGATATATAAATTAATGCAGCTAAACTCTAATATTTTTAATCAATGTATAGCTAATAAAGCCATTAATAATTTTTACATGCATTAACACAATTTTTTGTCACGAGCCACGATTAAAGATGTAAAAATTATTAAAATGACATTATGGTCAATTAAATTAAGATATATAAATTTAGAGAAAGTACGAGGAGCAAATAGAATATTTATACAATATGTACAATGGAAGTTTAGAGAGTATTAGAGATATAATCATTAGTGTTACCTTTTTCTATCAGCTGAAACTTTTGGGATGAGTGGTATCATGCATAGTATTAGAGCGCTAGATCCGAAAGGTCAAGAATTCGAGTCTTGGTGAACCTAGATAGTATGGGAGATGTTCATTTTGTAACTCAATAACCCATTATACATATTGTACAAATAGTCCATTGTCTTCCTAGCGGGATCCATAAATTTAACGTAAAGACTTTGTATAAGGTCCCACATCTACACATACCTCATAAATTTTTTTATGCTAAACATCTCTGTCTATGTCTATCTTTCTTCACCTAAAATAAATATTATTTTTTGTAAAAAGGAACTCATATAAAAGCATCTAATCCTATATGAAAATCCATATCCATATAATAATGCACACATGATCAATGATATTTATTTATAATTAAATCTCCACAATATTGGTACGCTATGCAGCACGCACAAACTTCCCTGTGGAGACAAAACAAAAGGTTCAAAACTCATCACTTGCACTGCATTTTAATGTTAATAAATCGCTATCTAACTTGTCATTTTTGTCTTTTCTTTTTATTTTTTAATTAGGAATCTCTACAAACCAGAAGCCACAGGCCTCTCTTTTGTGTTATATATTGGCCTTTCAGATCATGTTGGGACGAGAACAGGAGTTTTCGGACATTATATATTAGTGTATTAATTAATAATAGCCATTAATATATTTATTAATTCATTTTTATATTTTTTCGTTAAATATAAAATAATAAAAGTGAAATTAGTTGAGATGATAAATAATATTTATAATTTAACTTGTTAGAATATAATTAGAATCAATTAGGATTAATTAGTATTATTTAGTATATCTGAATATTTATTATAAGAGATTACATCTTTATTATTACGGTTCTCTTAGTACCTATAAATATCATTTTATACTGTATCATTCTAGACAACTTGAATATACTCAATAATACACAAATCATTTCTCCAGTTTAGTCTCTTATTTTTAACATGGTATCAGAGCCATGGTATCCTCCTTGAAGAGGATAGGTTGTTTTCCTTGCGGTAAAATCACCGTAGTTTTTGCACTTTTTTTTCTATGCCATTTTTCCTTACCTTTTGTCATTCCTTTGATACTTTTTTACCTCACCGACTAGCATGTTCTTTCTGTCGTCTGTTTTTCCGAGTCGAATTATCAAACACCATTGTCATCCGCTGCTTACCTATAAATTCAATTAATTTAAGGATATAAATATATGGTTAAATTTATCCTGATAATCCAATCTTTTATAGATAGATTATGGATAGATTTATACATATTAAATCTTAATGGATAAGAATATTCTAAATTCTAGATACTATCTATATTAGTATATAATATATATTACTATATTAATGTATTAATATAATTACTGTAACTGTAATAGAATTATTACAAATTCGAAATGATAATAAAAAAAATGAAATATATATTTTTTTTTCTAATTTTATTTTAATATTCTATTTGTAAAAATTGAATTATGACATATTCATTATGTTTGGAATAGCAAATTCCAAACTGTTAATAACTAAGATCCTATTAGTTTATTTAATTCCTATGAAGAAATCATATCGTTTTCGTTCTCTCGTGGCAGTTTCATCTGCGTTCTCTCGTGGCGGTTGCGTCTGCATTCTCTCGTGGCAGTTCCGTCTGCGTTCTTTCGTAGCAGTTCCGTCTGCGTTTCGTCTGTGTTTCCTTGTGGCGGTTCTGTCTACACTTCCTTCAGACAAGCGGCAGTTCCGTCTGCACCCGTTTTATCAGTTTATTCATTTTTTTTCTTTATTTCGTTGTTTTAAATAAGTTTCAAACTCAAGTTGTCACTTGAGTTTGAGGGGGATGTTAGAATATAATTAGAATCAATTAGGATCAATTAGTATTATTTAGTATATCTGAATATTTATTATAAGAGATTACGTCTTTATTATTACGATTTTCTTAGTAGCTATAAATATCCTTTTATATTGTATCATTCTAGACAACTTGAATAGACAACTTGAATATACTCAATAATATACAAATTCTTTCTCCAGTTTAGTCTCTCGTTTCTAATGTAACTAAAAAGTTTGAAGTCT
>NC_029794.2:22638090-22643740 GCF_000816755.2 Arachis ipaensis | reverse complement strand
CTAGTCTTTTTAATATTCTCAATTATATATAAAATATAATATAGATATAGATATTCAGTAATTCCCTTCTTATTAAGGGATGGCTCATTATTTATTTATTTACTAAGAGAAAAAAGAAATGAAAAGAAAAGAAAGTGATGCGGAAAATAGTAATGTGCAAATTCTTAAAAAGGGGCATAAGGTAAGAAGGGAGAGGAAGTTATATTAAAAGCATGGTTTGCTTAGCCTATAGAAGTTCAAGCTCATTATGATTTTGGCTTCGTCCAAAATGTTTTACCACTTTATATATTTCAAAAGAGGTGAAAAAGGAAAAGGGGTGTCATGAATTACTTAATCATTGACATCTCAATTTCTTCATAATCAGTCACATAGTTTTTGCCAAAACTTAGCTTGGTAGGCAAGTCCATTTATTTCCCCTTTCTTTTTCGGTTGAGATCCATTTTGTCATTTTATTATGGCCTTTAAAAAAAAATCAAATTAAATTAAAGAATCAATATGCATGACTATATATAATCTTGTAATATACATCAAGAATATAGAATTTATTCACTTAATAAAGAATGAGGAGAACACAAAAAGTCTGAATTTCTCATACCATGTGATTTGTTATGCTAGGGATCGCGTCAACCAAGCAAAAAGATGCACATCCAGTAATATATTATCAAGAATCTAAATCATTTAGGTCGAAAAATTATAAAGTTTTCTTTTTCTAGCTAGCACTATTATAAAATTTCTATTACTGTTAGAAAGAGAAATAATTTATCTACTAAAATTGGTTAATTAGGATAGACATTAATTGCATGCTATCTAAGGTAATATTTTTTTTATAATAATTAAAAAATTAATATCTGTGAAATATTATTGGATGTTTTCTCCGGCACCACACATATATAGTTGGTAAAGTCTTCCGAATTCTAATGCAAGTCTCACTTTGCTTAACACTCACAAAAATAATTAATCTTCTTTCCTAATAACTTCGGAATCCAAATCTAGCATGTCCTCTTTTTGCTTTTATATATATAAAGAGGAAAGCATATGCATAATTTCTTCCCAAGATTAACTAACAATGTATATCTTTCTCCCAATTTCAAGTTTAGGGATATTAATTTTCATACGTTAATTTTTTCAAATAATACACTCAGTTGGATTACGGCATTCCACCATTGATACTGTAGAAAATTCCAATAATGAAAAGGAAATAGAGATTTTTGTTACTATTGCTGTCAGATCAAATAATCCAACAATAGTGAATATACACTAAGAAAAATGCACTTATTTCTTGAATTTATCGTAGGATTTAGTATCACATGTTACCATTAGTATTAGATCGAAAATCCGAAGATAAGGGCAAAAAATGAAATTTTAATAATTATTATCGTCTAAATTGTGAATTCCTCATAAAATCCTACACAAACTTTTGGCGTGAATTTAATTAAAAATGGCACAAATTTTATAGTGGGATTTAGTGTTGGAGTGTTTGATGGTAATGCAAATAAATCGTCAGTAGTATTTTTAAGTGATAGTTAGAAAATTGTATGTATCTTCCGCATTTTTCTTTTTTTCGTTTATAACATCTTTTTGATGTAATCATAAAGTTATAGCTCGGCTACTGTTCTTGTACCTGATGCACTAATTTCACCGAATTATTATCGTAATCAATTTTTGTGCAAATAACGTTTGAAAAGAGGTTAATTCCTCTTAAATGCCAGCAAACGGTTATCCTCGTCTCCTAGTTATAAAATGGAGTTATCAGAATTTGAAAGGTAGATCTTCTTTTCCAAGACTATAACTTCTCACATAATTTTTATTAACTGACTTGAGCGTCGAAATGCTTTTTGCAGGTGCTCTTCCTCTTGTTCCATTTGTTGGCCGAGGTATACTGCGATCCAACCAGAGAATTGATCGGCCCACATCAGAAGGAAGGTTACAACTCGGCTTAACCAGGCAAGAACAGTGTTTAATGTCATGATCTGGGAACGTATTAAGTTGTTGTTTTCTATGCCTTTGAATTACCTTTCTGTTAGGTTTCACTACTAGAAAATCACTTTTAGCGGTCATTTATTTTGTTTTCAGCGGCAATAAAAATAGCTGCTAATATATTTACCGGTAATTAGACATTAGTCGTTTTATGCTTTGTCGCTAAAAGATTTTAGCGGCAATTATAGCATTTGCCGGTAAAGACCATTTTAATGGCCGTAAAAAGTATATAACTTTTAGCGGCCATTTTCTTGGCAATTTATATGGCTACCAAAAGTAATTTTAAGATTGCAATGTTATTCACTTTTAGTAGCTATTACTATTGCCGCCAAAACCCGTTTTACCAGCAATTTATATGGCTACTAAAAATAATTTTAAAATTGTAATGGAATTCACTTTTAGTTGCCATTATTATTGTCGCTAAAATCTTAAGACTTTTTTAATTATACTCACTCTTTTAGAAATAACAACCTATCATTTTTCTAAAATTTCAAATTATTTTTACAAACATTTATTATTATTGTACATAATATAAATATACTAAAATTAATTACTACAAAATAAAATTTTTTATTAAATTCAAAATATTTATACACAAATTTTTCTTGAAAAGTAATAAAGCATATAATACAAATTTAAACAATATAAATACTACAAGTCTATGTTACATCAATGATTAGCACATAAAAATGCAAATCTTAATGTCATTACAAACACTATTGATGTTCCTGCGTTGCAGAAAACAAATATATACATAATCATTAGAATAATACTAATTCATTCTCATTGTTATTTAATTGAAAGAGAAAGTGTGACCGAATTAATAACCTAGATGAGGACTTGTAGTTAATAATGAGTAAAAATAAAATAGAACACGGTAAACCTTATTAGGCTACAAAGAAAATAACAAGGTATATCATGGTGTTTAAAATTTATAATGGCAGAGTCAAACTTTGCTTATCTAGTGAAATTGGTTATAATCATGTATGGAGAGCCCAAAAAAATAATCATATTCATGCCAGATTTAACTACATTTCAAAGACAGATTACCTCATAACATCGACGAATATGAAGTTTCTTTAAATTCCTGCATTCCTTAGCAATACTACACATAGCTTCATCTCCAATGCTCGAGCAATCTATCAAGTGAAGAGCTTGTAAGAATTTGTAACCCTGTCCAATCTTAAGAAGGTCAACATTGTCAATTCTTTAGCAGTAAAGCAATTCTAACTCAGTGAGATGCCTGTGCATTTTAAAAGCTGAATTAACATCACAGGTTAATTTTACCATTTTTTAAACAGTAACAGAATTTATATGGAAATCAAAATCAGACTAATAAAATAAATTAAACAGAAACTTCTAAGCAAAGACTAGTTAGTAGATCCAATAATTTAGATATGCTTATTGCTAACATTATTGCTTCTAACATATATAGCTTTGAAGGGAACAAACTAACAGATACAAACAAGCCTATATCAATATTAAAACCTAAATATTTTAATTTAAGGTATGCTTTTTCTGACTTTTGAGCTTCCTCCGGCCACTGGGCAACACACTTTTCAAATTCAATTTCTCATGTTGTTCCGCATTTGCATCCCTGGTAGCAGACTTTTTCTCTTTCTCGTCGTCGTCATTGCTTTCCTATGCAGCAATATTCATCTTACCAAGCTGCATGCCAAGGGCTGCAATCTCTATCCTTGTCTTAAGCTTCATTTCTTCTTCGAACAAGTGTTTTCCTCCATTTTTAGTTAGAAAGTGCGAATCAAATCATCAATTGTGTTGTCCAAAGGTGTTGGAGCAGGCTCACCTCTCCTTGGGGTTGAAGGCATTGAAGACATTGGGCTACGTAGTGGAGTTGCCGAGCCATGAAAATTCTTGTATATTCTTGGAGCAATGCGAGATCCAGACACATTCAAATCACTTAATTCTTATATTATCAACCTAGAGTCTAGAAGCTATATATATAAAATCAAGAATACGTAGTTGTTCATGAGAAATATAAATCAATTAGAAAGAAGACAAGATAAGGAAGAAAAGTTTGTCACCATTTCAACATCTTCACGTTCTTCCTTTAAGACACTAAGCGTAACAGGAAAGCCTGCAAAGAAGCATTAGTCATCAAATAAAAAAATAAAAGTAAAATAGAGCAAAACAATTCGTTTAAGTATACCCGTGGTGTCAAATGCTAACTGGGATGCCTGATTTTCTGAGACAATAGCTTGAAGCTCAATAATAGCATTTCTTCTATCATATGCTAGTTTACCATTGCTTATCGGGTCAAGCAACTGCTTAACATAGTTATAAGATAAATACCAAGCATGTAGCATTAAGTATTAGGAACTCTAATATCTGGATAATTGAAAACAACGAAATAGTGTAAAGGAAAACTAAATACAACACAAAAGATTTAAAGAACACTAGTTATTATGCATAGTGAATTTCTCACTTAACATTCAGTCGAATGACCAAATCCACAATGCGCTTAAACAACATTCGTATAGCAAAGCAAGAACATTGAACATTCTTCAGGTCCCATTACTTTATAAGTTTATAGCATAAGAAATCAGAAAAAAGAAAAGGGTAGGAACTAACTACACTTGCAGAAAACTTTCAATTGCAGTTACATTTATTACGTTAATACCATTTAAGAACTAGTTTACCTATCTGCATCTAAACAACTCTCATTGCCGAAAACAAGCCCAACAACCCCCTTAGCAATTAAAATTAATTGAATTAAACAACTAATTAATTTCTAAACAAGCATAAATTCACCATAAACTCAGAGTTAACCTACTATAAAAAATTGCACAGGTATAACTTCTCAAAAACTATATTTTTTCTTCTTTCTTTTTACTTTTGTTATAAAAATACAAACAAAAAATTGAAATTGAGCTGAAGTATTACCTTGTAACTGGATCTTAAATCCATCTTCATAGACCACAGAGTTCACCAGAAACTAATTTAATACACAATGATGATTGAGGATTGGGGATTTATCAGAATCCTAGAAGAATTCGATTTTGTTCATGCTCATGGAGCACACACACATTTATGCAAGCATCTTGAGTGCAAATGAAAAAATTGGAGAGTAGAAGCTGAAGCTCGCTATATCTAATAGTTTTTGGACTTACTGGCGGCTATACACTCAACAAATTTCAATTCGTCATGCAATTCAATCTTCAGTGACTCCAACAACAATCGTAAAAAATGCCACACCTGCAAAATATGAACAAAAATTAAGTAGAAAGTCTAAGGGGGGTTAACGCTAGAAGTAGTAAGCACTTTGATTTAGCAGATTTGACATCTCAGATAAACACTTTCCTTTCTGATATAAGCACATTACATTCACAGAAATATGGACTAAAAGAGCAGAGAATTTCAACGAATAATGAAGCATCAACTTAGGTCAGAAGCATTACTAACAAGATGAGTGTTTTATAGCATGAGGACAGAAATATATTACAATTAAGAGAATAGATGAGGATTGGAATCATTGATGATGTGAAATAATTGAGTACAAGGCTTATATACTAGTATAAAACAATGATAACTTATACAGCTATGAAGCTAAAACGAACCTAATAAGCAAGATGCAAAATCAAAAAGTAAATTCAAACGAAGCAAGCAACATAAACTCGAAAAATTAGAAAACCCCAAAAATAAAACCCCAACA
>NC_029794.2:22623814-22638085 GCF_000816755.2 Arachis ipaensis | reverse complement strand
AATCCATACACACCTTATGCTACTATCTTAGTTCGTCATGGCAGTTCATCATCAATATATCATTCTTCTTTGTTCTTCGTCACTAATAATAGAGAGAGCAAGTAGGACAAAGTGAAAAAGAGATAACAAACGAAAAAGAGTGTGTTTGATGCAGAATCAACAAACCCTAACAAACCTCAAATAAGATTTATTACTAAGAGAAAACTTCGATTTCATCTTGATTTGACAGATTCATTAGGATCAAGCAAGCAAATAGAGCAAAAGTAATAATACAAAGAGAGAATCACATGCTTCTGAATATTCAAACCAAAATCAAAAAAATAAAGGGAGAAGACCTACCAGCGGTGATAATTTTGTGCGTCTACGCGCAAGAACTGAGGCTGGAAGACCTTGGTGACGTAGATCTGAGACGAACAAATGATGACATTGATGCGGATCTGAGGTGGATTGGATGAAAACGAAGTCCAAGGAGTAGGATGATGGACGGCGATAGCAACGATTATGGCGGTGGTGATCAGCGATGGAGGGATTATGCGAATTAACTAGTGGCAATATTTTTCTTTCTTTTTTCAGTTTTTGTCTCTTTCTGTTTTTCAATTTAATTTAGGAGATAAAGATAAAAAAGAGTGATAATAAAAGTTTAGCGGCAATAATGGTAATAACCACTATAATAATTTAGAAAATTTAAAATTGAAAGTAAAAAAAGATAATAATTTTCTGACAATAGTAATGATGGCCACTGTAACATATAGTAATAATGGTAAATATATAATTGCCACAAAAACATAATTTAAATTAAAGAATTAGTGGCCATTATGTTATTGCCACTAAAAGTTTATCGCTAAAACATATTTTTCTTGTAGTGTTTTATTAAACTCTTAACATAATATTCTCGTTTAATCAGTATCAATAAATAATTATCCTTGTCCAAAACAATAGGAGAATTATTTTAATTATCTTAATTTGGTTTTGGAATGAGATTAGATTAGGTTAACTAGGTTATTTAGATTAACTAGTTTAATTAGATTAACTACATTAGTTTACACTAATTAGGATTTAGGCTAGTTTAGATCATTCGGTTAATTAGGGTTCATAAGTTATTTATGTTAATTTAGGTAAGTTAGGGTAATTTTGGTTATTTCGTTTAGGGTCTTTTAGTTTTTAACTTCACATTTAGTTAATTTTGATTAATTTAGTTTATTTATTATTATAGAAATACAATTTTGGGAGTATTGTTAAATAAATTTAGTTTTGTTAGGGATTAGGTTTATAACTAAATTCAATTAATTTAGTAAATTTACTAATGTCTCTTTTATTAAGATTTTTTTCTTTGATCGCATTTTAGTTATCGTGGGTTGTTCATGCTATTATATTCATGAGTTGGTCGTTTTGAGGTTGGTTCTCTCTATCTACATTTAATTTTTTTATATTTTATGTTAGACTTAATTCTTCTAAGATAGATTTGTAAGGTGGTAGTCGGATAATATTCTCGTGTGGTGCTTTCTTGCCCTTTTGTTTGCTGAAAATTGCGAAGTAATAAGAGGATGCACACTAGTAAAGTTAAAAGTAGGAATGTTTGTTTGTTTGGAATTATAAATACAATTATTTACTTTGTTAACAATGAGAATATTGTTTGATGGAGGCCTTTAATTTAAGGAAAAATTTTGCCAAAAGTTTTGGAAAAAAATTTAATGATATGATATGAACTCAATTATGTGTATGTTGTAATTGAAATTGTTTAGTTTGGATTTAGTTGAAAAATATTATTTGGTGGATGCATCTAATTTAAGAAAAAATTTGTCAAATTTTGGTAAAATTTTTTAAAGAATTGGACACAATGATGTATGTATTGTTATTTAAATTGTTTGGTTTGAGTTTAGTTGTAAAGATTATTTGGTAGAAGACTTTAGTTTTAAGAGAAATTAAAGTTATGGCTTTGTTGATATTTAGGTTGTTGTGGTACAACAATTTTGATGGTATATTTTTTAATTTTTTGAATTTAAAATATTCCAATTATTACTATCATAATTTTTTACAGAATGTTCCAACTCTACTAGATCAACTATTACCATAGAATGTAATCGATGGTAACCACAAAATAGATTTTTTTGTCTTGTATACGACTATCATCGGATAATTAAGATGGAAAGAATTAGTTTATTAGTGTTAAATGAGAAAATTCTAATGGTAATATATTTCTATTGCGGTTTTTTTGGCTATTCTTAACGATAATAAGTTTACTATTGGATTATTATAAGAAATTTATAGTAAATTTGTTGATTTTGAGTATATCTTTCGTAGTGATAAAAGTAAGAAATTTTAGATAAATTGATACAATATAGATTGTTGGATTTTACATCAGAATATCTGATGGTAAATTATTCGTAACTTAAGTATTGTTTTTATTGTGTTTTCTAATTAAATAAATAGTTTTATTGTCAAATTTAGTATTTGATAATCCAATGATATTTTTTTAGGCAAAATAATTTATTTTAGTTGAAAAGAAAAAATAATTTACTGTTGAATTTTATGTTGGATAATACAACAATAAGTTGAAGGTAGGAGATAAAAATAGATTGCACTCTCTCTTATGTCGTAGAAGTAGTAGAGACCGCAACTCCCTCTCTTCTCATTCTCCTGCTTGCTCAGCCTCTCTCCTTCATTGCATGCCTACCTAAGTTGTTGTGCAGCCAACCTGCCTTCCCTTCTCACATTTGTTGTTGTCACTTTCCGATGAGCGAATATTTTATACGCTTTTTGGCATCATTTTCATATAGTTTTTAGCATGTTTTATTTGAGTTTTATTATATTTTCATAGGTTTTAGTAAAAAATTCACATTTTTGGATTCTACTATGAGTTTGTGTATTTTTATGCAATTTCAGGTATTTTCTGGTAGAAATTGAGGAGGTGGAGCAAAAGTCTGATTCAGGGGCAGAGAAAGCACTGCAGATGTTGTCAGGATCTGACCTCCTTGCACTCGAAAGAGCTTTTCTGGAACTAAAGAAGTCCAAATGGAGCATTCTCAAAGGCTGTGAAAAGCTAACATCCAGGACTTTCCATCAATGTATAATAGTTCATACTTTACTTTAGAATTGAAGGCCTAAAACTGGCGTTCAACGCCAGCCATCTACCCTATTCTGGCATCCAGCGCCCACAAAGGAGTAACCAACATCCAACGCCCAAAAAGGTGTCCATATCCAGCGTTCAATGCACTAGAGCCCTACTAGCACGTGGAGACCACTCAAGCTAAGCCTAAACACTCACCAAGTGGGCCTCGGAAGCGGATTTTCACACTACAAGCCTAAGCCTATCTTATTTCTGTAATTCCTAGTTATTAGATTAGTATTTAAAGAAAAAGATCACCCTGGTTTTAGGATCTTCGACCAATCTTTGCCACTTTTACTTTTCATTGTATTTTCTATCGATACGAGTTTCTAAACCTCCTAAGTTAATGGGAGGAGTGACGAACTGAAGATTGATGGTTTAGAATTCACAATAAATTCTCGTTGCAAGTATAGTTTCTAAACCAAGCAATAATCCTTTCATACAAAAATTTGTTTGTCACTTAATCAAACCTAATAAAATTGATAACCGAAGTATTGAAACCTCGGGTCGTCTCTCAAGGAATTGCAGGGAAGTATGATTTATTATTGGTTATGGAAAAAGTATATTTTGTTTTGGATTTTTAAAATAAGGAACAAGTAATTTAAATGACAAGAAAAATAAATTAATAATTAGAAAATCTCTTGGTAAGGTATGAGAACTGGAAATCCTATCCTAGTTATCCTTATCAGGTGTGATGAAAATTGGATTTTGCTCCCACTTAGTTAACCCTTACTAAATAAAGGAAAGTTAAGTGGACTAATTAACTTGATTCCTCAAGTCCTAGTCAACTCCTATGGAAAGACTAGCTTTAGAGGGATCCAAATCAATCAGCAATCCCAATTTCCAATCGACTGCTGAGTTTGATAACTCAAGTGTCACCAATTACTCAACCAAAGCCAAAAGGGAAGAAAATCTACTCGAATGAAAATAATTTGGATTAATTAGAAGCATCAATATCATAAATTAAAGAAAGAAATCATAAATATGAAATACCTCAATATGTATTAATTAAGAAAATCAATCATAACATGGAGTTCATAAACCAAATTGAAAAGATAAATATCAATTAAAGTAATAGAATAAATAAGAGTAGAAAATAAATTAAAGGAACATTGAACCTGTGATTGAAGAGAAGTAGCCAAATCATAATAGAAATCATAAATCCTAATCCTAAATCCTAAGAGAGAGGAGAGAGCATCTCTCTCTCTCTCTAAAACTATATCTAAAAACCTAAAATTATGAATATGAATGTTGTATATGTTGTTGTTGTCTTATGAATGAATGCATTTCTCCACTTTATAACCTCTAATCTATATTTTCCGGGCCGAAAAATGGGTCAAAAATAGCCCAGAAATCACCACCAGCGATTTCTGGTACGTACAGGTCGCTGCAAAGTCACGCGGAAGCGTCATCCACGCGTTAGCGTGGATTGGATTTTTCCCAGGTCACGCGTCCGCGTGATCCACGCGTACGCGTCGCCTGACTTAGGGGCAGCTATGTTAAATTATATATTTTTGCGAAGCCCCGGATATTAGCTTTTCAACGCAACTGAAACCGCGTCATTTGGACCTTTGTAGCTCAAGTTATGGTCGATTTAGTACCAAGAGGTCAGGCTGGACAGCTTTAGCAGTTCCTTCAGTTTCTTGTATTCCTTCCACTTTTGCATGCTTCTTTTCCATCTTCTAAGACATTCCTATCCTGTAATCTTTGAAAACACTTAACACACATATCAAGGTATCGAATGGTATAGAGGGAGAATTAAAATTAGTAAAATTTAAGAGCAACAAAGCATGTTTTCAATCATAGCACAAAATTGAGAAGGAAATTGTAAAACCATGCATTTTGTATGAATAAGTGTGTAAAGAATTGATAAAAACCACTTAATTGAGCACAAGATAAACCATAAAATAGTGGTTTATCAATCTCCCCACACTTAAACATTAGCATGTCCTCATGCTAAGCTCAAGAGAAGCTATAAAGGAGTGAAGGGGAATGGTAGAAAGTATGAAATGCAACCTATCTATATGAATGCAACTACATGCAGAATGCTTTTTCCTACTTGGTGAAAAGTAAGTAAATCTTTCAAGAACAAATATGAACTAGATTTCACTAATTCAAATCATAAAAATGAAGTACAAATAGACTTGCAGAAGAAAATAGCTCATGAAAGCCGGAAACAAGGAATCAAGCATCGAACCCTCACTGGAAGTGTATGCACTCTAATCGCTCAGGTGTTTAAGGTTCGATCTCTCAATTCTTTACTAATCTTGCTTTCTAAGGCTTGCTTTTCTTCTACCAATCAACATAAATTTGATGCACAAATACACATATCAAGAGGTCTTTTAAGGGTTGTAATGGGGTTAGGGTCAAGGTGGGATTGTATTTGGCCAAGTGGACTAAAATCTGAATCCTTAATTAACTTAAACTTTTCCACCTAACTTAGACAATCCATGTAATCATAATATAAAATCTAACTATCCATTAACCATGTTTTCCACATATTCATGCATCCTGATTTCGAGCACATTATATATGCATTGCTTTTACCACTTACCTTGGGGGCATTTTGTCCCCTTTTATTATTTGCTCTTTTTCTTTTCTTTTTTTATTATTATTATTATTATTTATATATATATTTTTTCTTTTTTTATATATCTATATTTTTTTCTTTTTTTTCTCAATGCATATGATTAAATTATTGAATGCATGAACATGTCCTAAACATTTCTTTCACATCTTCAGAAAATTCTAACATACTCAATTTTCAAACCAAATGTTTTCAATCCCACTTTTCCACACTTAAATCATAAGCACTCTCACTAGTCTAAGCTAACTAAGGATTCAAATTAAGGACATTATTGTTTTTCGCTTAGAGTTAATGATTATATATATATTTTTTCTTTTTTTATATATCTATATTTTTTTCTTTTTTTTCTCAATGCATATGATTAAATTATTGAATGCATGAACATGTCCTAAACATTTCTTTCACATCTTCAGAAAATTCTAACATACTCAATTTTCAAACCAAATATTTCCAAACCCACTTTCCCCAAACTTAAATCATGAGCACTCTCACTAGTCTAAGCTAACCAAGGATTCAAATTTAAGGACATTATTGTTTTCCGCTTAGAGTTAATGATGTGCTAAAGTAAAGAACAAAGGGGTATAATAGGCTCAACATTAGTTTGCAAAGGATAATGAAAGAGTAAGGCCATATGGGTATGTAAGCTTAGTGAAATAAGGCCTCAATCATATAAGTGCATGCATACATCAAACAATGAAAATATAGAATTAAGCAAGATAAAGATCACAATTTTAGAGAGAAAAACACACACCAAAAATAAAATATTGGTTGATAAAATGCAACCAATTCAAATAGGCTCAAAATCTCACAGGTTTTGTGTGTTCGAGCTCTAAACCATGTTCCAGTATAATATTCCTTCAAACAAGTTTAATAAAAAGTTTTACTTTAAATTAGTGAAATACTCTAAAAAGTTTCTTGAAAAAGAGAATATTACTTTAACCAAGCAATGGTAGAATATGCACAAAATCAAATAAATATGCAATCAAACATGCAAATGCAACAATGAACTAATAAAGTAAAATATTGGTGTTGAGAATAAAATAACTAACCCATGGAGATCGGTATCGACCTCCCCACACTTAAAGATTGCACCGTCCTCGGTGCATGCTGAGATGCGCAAGTGGGTGGGTTGCTACAACTGATGCTTTTCTCCAAAGATTGTGCAGATGGACTTGTCTGTTACCCCATGTAAACATTTTCTATTTCCCTTCCTCGGTGGCCATCCTGAAAGAAGAGGAAAATGAAGAAAAGTAACCCAGGAATAAAGAGAAGAAAATAAATAAAGTATGGGTGGGTTAATGCCAAATAATGGAGGTTTGAATTACATGGTAGCTACAACATACAAGTGAGAAAACAATAGAAGCATACGGCATATCAATAGTGCAAGAATTGCAACAAAGGGAAAGAGAGTGTGGGTAATGCAAGATAGTATAAGCTCATGTCAATGCAAAAGGAATACAAGTATCAGAAAAGATCAATATTGACTTAAATAATATTACCCAACAGTGGAAAACAAGTCATGAAGCACCAGAATAATTCAAGAAAAGATGCAATAGTTTGAATAAGAAAATTTTAACACCAATGGAAAAATAATAAAAAAAGAAAATAAAAATATGCACAAAATTAAAATGCAATGAATGAAAGTATGCAGATAAATTAAGTAAAATAGAATGAAAGTGAATAAGGATGAGAAGTTAAAGAGATGAAGAAGAAGAAAGTAAGAAAGTAGGAAGAAAGAAATAAGAAGGGAAAAGAAAAATTAGGATTTGGGGAAGAAAAGATAAGATATCAGGCGCTGATCTGGATAAGCTGTGCGTCGCATATGACGCGGACGTGTGGAGCATGAGATCGCGTGGTGTGTGATAATTTTCAGGTGACATGGACGCGTGGGTCACGCGATCGCGTGGCCTGATTTGTGCTACTGGCGCGAGTGCAGCCTCGCGTACGCACAACTCTCTGTTTTATATGCATTTTGTAAAAATATCTGGGTGACGCGATCGCGTGAATGGCCATATTTTGAAAAATGATGCGGACGCGTGGGGCACGCGTTCGCGTGATAGGGCTTGTGCTTCCAGCCCTACTCCATCATAACTCTCTGCCATACACCTTTTTACGTCGATTTTGCAGGGCCACGTGTTTGCGTGGGTGACGCACACGCGTGGGAGGGCTGGTTTCGCAAACGACGCGGATGCGTCAGGGACGCGTTCGCGTGAACGCGTTGGTGCCTAAGGCATGCCTCCAGCCACGCTTTCACGTGACTCTCTGCTTCTTTTCTTCTCGTGTCCAAGGCACCTATGACGCGGACGCGTCAGCGATGCTAGCGCGTCGCGTGCAAAATTTTTTTATGTAGTATGCAGAATGCAAAATGCAGAATGCAGATGATTTATGCAGAAATTATGAATGAACACAAATGAAAATAAAATAAAACTAAGAACAAAAAGGAAAGAATATACCATAGTGGGTTGTCTCCCACCTAGCACTTTTGGTTTAAGTCCTTAAGTTGGACGTTTGGTGAGCTCCTTGTTATGGTGGCTTGTGCTTGAACTCATCCAGGAATCTCCAACAATGTTTGCAATTCCAATAGCCTCTGGGATCCCATACTAGTTGCATAAAGCCTTCAAGTAAGTTAAAGCAAGTGACAAGGCCCCAAGAGTGTTGATTGTTGGAATGAATTCCGGGGTCCCAAATCTTGCTTTTGCACCCGTCTTTGTGTTGATCATCATGATTCCATCCGGGTGGTGAGCAATCTGAATTCTCACTAAGGCATCCAAACAGCTTCCTAGACCCATTCAGTTGTTCTTTACACCAACCTTTGCATTTAATTAGAAGGTATGAGAACTAAAAATCCTATCCTAGTTATCCTTATCAGGTGTGATGAAAATTGGATTTTGCTCCCACTTAGTTAACCCTTACTAAATAAAGGAAAGTTAAGTGGACTAATTAACTTGATTCCTCAAGTCCTACTCAACTCCTATAAAAAGACTAGCTTTAGAGGGATCCAAATCAATCAGCAATTCCAATTTCCAATCAACTGCTGAGTTTGATAACTCAAGTGTCACCAATTACTCAACCAAAGCCAAAAGGGAAGAAAATCTACTCGAATGAAAATAATTTGGATTAATTAGAAGCATCAATATCATAAATTAAAGAAATCAATCATAAATATGAAATACCTCAATATGTATTAATTAAGAAAATCAATCCTAACATGGAGTTCATAAACCAAATTGAAAAGATAAATATTAATTAAAGTAATAGAATAAATAAGAGTAGAAAATAAATTAAAGGAACATTGAACCTGTGATTGAAGAAAAGTAGCCAAATCATAATAGAAATCATAAATCCTAATCCTAAATCCTAAGAGAGAGGAGAGAGCATCTCTCTCTCTCTCTCTAAAACTACATCTAAAAACCTAAAATTATGAATATGAATGTTGTATATATTGTTGTTGTCTTATGAATGAATGCATTCCTCCACTTTATAACCTCTAATCTATATTTTCTGGGCCAAAAAATGGGTTAAAAATATCCCAAAAATTTCCACCAGTGATTTATGGTACGTACAGGTCGCTGCAAAGTCACGTGGAAGCGTCGTCCATGCGTTAGTGTGGATTGGGTTTTTGCCAGGTCACGCGTCCGCGTGATCCACGCGTGCGCGTCATCTGGATTTGGGGAAGCTATAGCAAATTATAAATCATTACGAAGCTCCGGATGTTAGCTTTCCAACGCAACTGAAACCACATCATTTGGACCTCTGTAGCTCAAGTTATGGTCGATTTAGTACCAGGAGATCAGGCTGGACAGCTTTAGCAGTTCCTTCAGTTTCTTGTATTCCTTCCACTTTTGTATGCTTCCTTTCCATCTTCTAAGCCATTCCTGCCCTGTAAACTCTAAAAAACTTAACACACATATCAAGGCATCGAATAGTATAAAGGGAGAATTAAAATTAGTAAAATTTAAGAGCAACGAAGCATGTTTTCAATCATAGCACAAAATCGAGAAGGAAATTGTAAAACCATGCATTTTGTATGAATAAGTGTGTAAAGAATTGATAAAAACCACTCAATTGAGCACTAGATAAACCATAAAATAGTGGTTTATCAAGGAGCTCTACTGAGTTTTATGGATTAATAAAAGTATTATTGTTCTATCTCAATTCGTGTTTGATTCTCTATTCTAAGATGTATTTTTTTGTTCTTCAACCTTATGAATGAGTTGAACCGGCACAATGTTATCTCTATTCTGCATGGGTTCAAGAAGCGTCTTTCATTGGATATCAATGAACCACTAGCTTGATTATACATCTCTTAAACGGCTAATTCACAACTTCGTTGGGGACTTCTCGAGACACCAGTTTAGCCGAGGTATGGGGAGATTAGGGTCTTTGTGGTAAAGGCTAGAACCAAAGGCGCAGTATTCTTTGATCCGGAAGATTCGACCTTGTCTGTGGTGTTTTGAGTAGGATCATCAAGGGGAATGGACTATAGGAGCTTCACCCTCAATCAGACTGGATGCGCACTAACCCTGGTGTTCAGCCTGGAGGAAGATCGGCGACCTCTCAAGAAAGGCGTTGATCACTTACATCCCGCCATAGAAGAAATTATTCACAGTTAGCATAGATAGTGAGACCGAACTAATCCAGAAGAACAAAGCATCTCTGAAACCTTAACCATCTTCTTATCATTGCATTCACCATCAACTGAGTAACATTATTTTTATTTTACTTTTATGCACTTTAAACAAACAAACAACTTTTCTATCCGCCTGACTAAGATCTACAAGATAACCACAGCTTGATTCAAGCCAACAATCCTCGTGGGATTGACCCTGACTCACTCAGGTATTACTTGGACGACTCAGTGCACTTGCTGGTTCAGTTGTGCGAAGTGTAATTCCGTGCACCAAGTTTTTGGCGCCGTTGCCGGGGATTGTTCGAGTTTGAACAAACTAACAAATTATTTTGTTGCTTAGATTAGGTATTGTTAATTTTGTTTGAGTCTTTTATTCCTTTTTCCAAGAGAAAAATTTCAAAAATCTTTTCATTTCTTTATTAATCTTTATCTTTTGTTTGAGTCTTGTGTTCTTGTTCTTGGTAAAAGTTTCGAATTTCTTGAGTCTTTTTCTAAAAAATTTTCAAAAATAGTGTCTTTTGTTTGAGTCTAGTATCAATTCTTAAGTTTGGTGTCCATTGTGTGTTCTTTAATTGCTTTGAATTTTTTGAGTTTGTTCTTGGTGTTCTTCTTGATCTTCAAATTGTTATTGTTTTTCTTTTTCTTTTGATCTTTAAAATTTTTAAGTTTGGTGTCTTTAGGTGTTTTTCTTTGAAATTTTTGAATTCTAGTGTCCATAAATCTAAAAATTTTAAGTTTGGTGTCTTTTGATTGTTTTTTTCTTTTTTCAATAATTCAAAAAAAATCAAAAAATATCTTTTCTATCTTTTTACTTTAATTTTCAAAAATCTCAACAAAAAATTCAAATTTTAATTTCAAAATCATTATCTTATCTTATCTTAGTTTTAAGTTTTAAATTTAAAATCTTTTTAAATCAAATCTTTAAAAAAAATCATATCTTTTTCAAATTACTATCTTATCTTTCTATCTTTCTTTAAAATTCAAAAATCTTATCTTATCTTATTTCAAATTTCAAATCTTATCTCTTTCGAATCTTTTTCAAATTCTTATCTTATCGTTTTCAATTTCAATTTTCAAAATCAAATCTTTTTCAAATATTTTCAAATTCTTATCTTATCTTTTCTAATTTTAAATTTTAAATTGAAATCTTTTCCAATCTTCTATCTTATCTTGTTTTCAAATCTTTCTTAATTAGTTACTTGTTTTCTCTTTCTTCTTTTTCAAAACTTTCTAACTAATTTTTCTCGCTTCTAATTTTCGAAATATCTTCTCTATTTCTCTCTCTTCTTTTTCAAAAATTCATTATTTAATTTTTAAATCTTTTTAGTTAATTAGTTTTATTTTCGAATTTAATTAATAAATAAAATAAAAACAAAAATATTTTCTCTTTTTACTTCTAATTTTCGAATTCTTCTTTCCTCATAGCCAAATTCTTTCTCTCTTCTCTTTATCATCATTCTTCTTTCTTCTTCACATCTCACTGAGGAGTCCTCTGTTCTTGAACACATATCTCCCATTCTTCTTCTTTTCTGCTTTCTTTTCTTGTTTATGAGCAGAAACATAGATAAAGAGCCTCTCTATAATCCTAACCCTCTCTAAGGAGGCGTTTACAACAAGCTAAAGCACAACACTCCAGAAGAAACCTCACTGAGAATTTTGAACAAGAAGCTGAAGACATGGCAGACAATTCTAATTATGGAGAACATGCAAGAAAGGTTCTTGGTGACTACACCATACCAACCTCTGATTTCTATGGAAGAAATATCTCCATACCTGCCATTAGAGCAAAAAATTTTGAGCTTAAGCCTTAATTAGTATCTCTAATGCAACAGAATTCCAAATTCTATGGACTTCCACTGGAAGATCCACATCAGTTTCTATCTGAGTTCTTGCAAATCTGTGACACTATTAAGACCAATGGAGTGGATCCTGAGGTCTACAAACTTATGCTCTTTCCCTTTACGGTTAGAGACAGAGTTAGGATATGGTTGGGCTCTCAACCTAAAGAAAGCCTTGACTCTTGAAAAAAAATTGGATAATGCTTTCTTGGCCAAGTTCTTTCCACCTCAGAAGATGAGCAAAATCAGAGTGAAAGTTCAAACCATCAGACAAAAAGAAGGTGAATCCCTCTATGAAGCTTGGGAAAGATACAAGCAACTGATCAGGAGATATCCATCTGACATGATCTCAGAATGGACTATCCTAAGAATTTTCTACGATGGTCTATCTGAGATATCCAAGATGTCCTTAGACCATTCTACTGGTGGATCACTCCACTTGAAGAAAAAACCTGAAGAGGTGCAAGAACTCGTTGAAATAGTTGCAAACAACCAGTTCATGTACACTTCTGAGAGAAAACCTGTGAACAATAGGGTAGCTAAGAAGAAAAGAGTTCTAGAGGTTGACACTCTGAATGCCATATTGGCTAAGAATAAGATCTTGTTAGAGACAGAGCTAGGATATGGTTGGATTCTCAACCTAAAGAAAGCCTAGACTCTTGGAAAAAATTGGTCAATGCTTTCTTGACCAAGTTCTTTCCACCTCAAAAGATGAGCAAAATCAGAGTGGAAGTTTAAACCTTCAGACAAAAAGAGGGTGAATCCCTCTATGAAGCTTCGAAAAGATACAAGCAACTAATCAGGAGATGTTCTTCTGACATGCTCTCAGAATGGTCTATCCTAGGCATCTTCTATGATGGTCTTTCTGATATGTCCAAAATATCATTGGACAACTTTGCAGGTGGATCACTCCACTTGAAGAAAACGCCTACAGAAGCAAGAGAACTCATTGAGATGGTTGCAAACAACCAATTCATATACACTTCTGAAAGAAACCATGTGAATAATGGGATAACTCAGAAGAAAAGAGTTCTTGAAGTAGACACTCTGAACACCATATTAGCTCAAAATAAGATCTTGACCCAGCAAGTCAATATGATCTCTTAGCATTTGACTGGAATGTAAGCTGCAACTGGCAGCACTCAAGAAGCTTCCTCTGAAGGAGAAGCTTATGATCCTGAACAACCCATGATGAAAGAGGTGAATTACATGGGAGAACCCTATGGAAACACCTACAACCATGGAGGAATCATCCTAACCTTTCATGGAATGATCAACAGAAGCTCCAGCAAGGCTTTAATAATAATCAAGGTGGAAGAACCCATAATAGGTTCAACAACAGGCCATCGTTCCCATCTTCTCAGGAACATATGGAAACTCCTAAGAAGAGCTTTTCTGACTTAGTAACTATAGTCTCCAACCTCTCTAAGACCACTCATAGTTTCATAACTGAAACAAGGTCCTCCATTAGAAATTTGGAGGTACAAGTTGGTTAACTGAGCAAGAGAATCCCTGAGACTTCTCCTAACACTCTTCCTAGTAACACTGAAGTAAATCCAAGAGAAGAGTGCAATGCTATCACCACAGAGGCTGAGGCCGAATCTGGGGAGGACAAGTTGGTGTTGAACGCTAGTAAGGAAGACCTTACTGGGCGTTCAATTCCCCAACTAGCACAAGAGCTGGCATTAAACGCCAGGAAGGAGGTCCCTCCTGGGCGTTCAATGCCCAAATTGGTAGAGAAGCTAGCGTTGAACGCCAGTGAAGATGTCTTTACTGGGCGTTCAATGTCCAAAAAGCTACAAGAGGTGGAGTTGAACGCCAATAAGGGTATCCCTACTGAGCATTCAACACCCACTGATGAAGTTCCTATCCGAGAATTAAAGGAAGCCAAGGCTCATGTAGAGATCATAGAGGTTTTCTTGCAAGCACTCTTGCAATACATGAGTTCTGATGAATACTCATCCTCTAATGAGGATGAGAAAACTAGGGAAGAGCAAGTTGCTCGGTACCTAGGAGCTCTTATGAAACTAAATGCCAAGCTGTTTGGCACAAAACCTTAGGAGGAAGAACCTCCAGCGGTTACCAAAGAACTCAATGCTTTGGTTCAGCA
>NC_029794.2:22614841-22623714 GCF_000816755.2 Arachis ipaensis | reverse complement strand
CTGCCTCAAAAGCTTCCAGATACCGGACGCTTCCTAATTCCTTGCACCATACACACTATGACCTTTAAGAAGGCTCTGTGTGACCTAGGATCAAGTATAAACCTCATGTCACTCTCTGTAATGGAGAAGTTAAAAATCTTTGAGGTACAAGCTGCAAATATCTCATTAGAAATGGCAGATAAGTCAATGAAAAAAGGATATGGCCTTGTAGAGGATGTCTTGGTGAAGGTTGAAGACCTTTACATCCCTGTAAACTTCATAATCCTAGATACTGGGGAAGATGAGGATGAATCCATCATCCTTGGAAGATCTTTCCTAGCCACTGCCAATGCTCTCATTGATGTAGTTAAGGGAGAACTGATTTTACAATTAGGGGAGGATCACATCTTGTTCAAGATGCCTCACCCCAACCCTCCCTCTAAGAAAAGAGAGATAACTGTGCAACACTTAGTGTTCTAACCATCTCTTTCAGTGTAGAGCTTTACTAAGCCCCCAGACATAAATTCTAAGTTTGGTGTTAGGCGGCCATCAACAAGCACTAAGAACGAAGGTAATCAGAAGAAAGTACCTAAAGGCTGGAGGGACAAGAAAGTCCCCACTGAAGGCCTCTCACCTGGCATGAGGGTTGTCTTCACCAAGAAGCCCGTCATACCACATACAGTGAGTCGTATCCTGTCTCTAGAACATGTGGAGCTCATTAATGAGAAGACAGGAAGAAAGTTCACTGTAAGGGAAAAATTCTGAGCCCATATCAATCTCTGTAAGGAGCTAACCGTCAAGCTAGTGACATTACAGAAGCACTTGTTGGGAGGCAACCCAACCCTATTTTGTTATTCCTATTTCTTTTTATTCCTTAAGTTTGTTTTTTTTAGTTATTTTCTTAGGTTCATGATCATGTGCGGTAGTCAGAGCAGAGACAGAAAGGTTCAGAGATGAAAACAGAACACTCTAGATAGACTGTCTTGCTGGCATTAAACGCTAGACAAGGAAGGCAGCGTGGGCGTACAACTCTCACCAATAGCAGCCAACTTGGCATTGAACGCCAGCCATGGAGCAAAGGCTGGGCGTTCAACACCCAAAATGGCAGAAGACCTGGCGTTCACAATGCTAGGAAGGAGGTCCCTTCTGGGCATTCAACGCCCTAAATGGAGCAGGAAGCTGGCGTTGAACGCCAGCCATGGAGCATGAGCTGGGCATTCAATGCCCATAAGGAAAGCAGGGAATTTGAATTTTCTAGCCTCTCAGGACCAGTGGGTCCCACAGCATCTTCACCTAACCCACCTTTTTCTTTCTTCTTTTCACACTTCCCCACATACTCTTCCCTATAAACCCTAGCCCAATCACATCTATTTCATTTACCAAAACTATCATAACTCCCACCTACCCCCACCCACTTCAAAATCAAATCTCCCTCCCATTTAACCCTTCCATGACCAAAACCTACCCTACCCCAACCCTATAAATACCCCCTCTTACTAACCCTTCATAACACACTTCATACACTCTCAAAACCCCTTGGCCGAGCCCTTCTTCTCCCTCCATCTCCATCTATTTTCTTCTTCTTATACTCCATTCTTCTCTTTTGTTTCTTTTTTTCTTGAGGACGAGCAAAGTTTTAAGTTTGGTGTTGGAAAAGCCTTACTTTTTTCTTTCTATTTCCACTTATGGCACCCAAGGTCGGAGAACCTTCTAGAAAGAGGAAAGGAAAGGCCGTAGTCGCCACCTCCAAATCTTAGGAGATGGAGAGATTCATCACCAAAGCCCACAAAGACCACTTCTATGAAGTAGTAACAAAAAAGAAGGTGATCCTTGAGGTCCCTTTTAAGCTTAAGAAGAATGAGTATCCGGAGATCCGACATGAAATCTGGAGAAGAGGTTGGAAAGTCCTAACCAATCCCATCCAAGAGGTTGGGATATTAATGGTGCAAGAATTTTATGCTAATGCATGGGTCACGAAAAACCATGACATTAGTGTGAACCCTCATCCTAAAAATTGGAGCACCATGGTCCAAGGGAAAATCTTGGACTTCAGTCCAAAAAGTGTGACGTTGGCGTTCAACTTGCCTTTGATGCAAGGAGACCCACATCCTTACACTAGAAGAGTTAACCATGATCAGAGGTTGGATCAAGTGCTCTCAGACATATGTGTGGAAGGAGCACACTGGAAAAGGAATTCCCAAGGCAAGCTTGTCCAACTAAGAAGGCCTGACCTCAAGTCCATAGCTAGAGGATGGTTGGAATTCATCCAACGCTCTATCATCTCCACTAGCAACCGGTCCGAAGTGACCATATACCGAGCCATCATGATCCATTGCATCATGCTCGGAGAGGAGGTGGAAGTACATGAGGTGATACCTCAAGAGTTGTATAAAGTGGCAGATAAGCCCTCTACCGAAGCAATGTTAGCTTTCCCTCATCTTAGTCACCTATGCAATTCAGCTAGAATTGTCATAGAAAGAGATATCTTCATTGAGGAGGATAAACCCATCACTAAAAGAAGGATGGAGCATACTAGAGAGCCGGCACATGAACCACAACATGAGCATGTGGAGCCGCCTCAACATGAGATTCCTGAGATGCCTCAAGGGATGTATTTTCCTCCTGAAAGCTATTGGGATCAATGGCATACTGCTGTGGGAGAATTAAGCTCTAACATGAATCAGTTGAGGATGGAGCATCAAGAGCATTCCACCATCCTCAATGAAATTAGAGAAGATCAAAGAGCTATGAGGGAAGAACAACAGTGACAAGGGCGTGACATTGAAGACATCAAGCGCTCAATTGGATTCTCTAGAGGAAGTGGTAGTCGCCGTTATTAAGGTGGTCCTGTTCCATCACCCCTTGCTTTTGTGTCATTTTTCTATTTTCCATTATGTTTTGTTATCTGTTCTCGTGTTCTTATTGCATGATCATTTCTATCTATGTCTTAAAGTTATAAAATGTTCCATATATCTCTCACCTTGCTTAAAAGAAAATTTTATTTGAAAAAGAAATATTAAGTTGCATGAATTTCGAGTTTATCTTAAGAATAGTTCAATTATCTTGATGTTGTGGCATTGATTTTGTTTTCTAAATGTATGAATGAACAGTGAATATTTGAAATTGGAATTAAGAATGTTGGATCTTGAAAGAATGATGAAAAAGGAGAAGTATTATTGGTAATCTGAAAAATCCAAAAATTAATTCTTGAAGTAAGAAAAAGCAGCAAAAAAATGCAATAAAAAGAAAAAAATATATATATGCTTGCCAAAAAAAAAGAGAGAGAAATAAAAAGCAGAAAAAGCCAATAAGCTCTTTAAACCAAAAGAAAAGAGCAAAAAGCCAATAACCCTTTAAACCAAAAGGAAAGGGTAAAAGGATCCAAGGCTTTGAGCATCAATGGTTAAGAGGGCCTAAAAGAAACAAAATCTTGGCCTAAGCACTTCAAATGAACAGTGTCCCTAACTATATGCTTGTGGTGTGAAGGTGTCAAGTAAAAAACTTGAGACTGAGCAGTTAAAGTTGTGATCCAAAGCAAAAAGAGTGTACTTAAGAACTCTGGACACCACTATTTGGGGATTCTAGCAAAGCTAAATCACAATCTGAAAGGGTTCACCCAATTAAGTGTCTGTGGCATTTATGTATCCTGTGGTAATACTGGAAAACAAAGTGCTTAGGGCCACGGCCAAGACTCTAAAAGTTGTATTCGAGAATAAAAAAGAACTAAACTAGGAGAGTCAATAATATCATCTGGATTCTAAGTTCCTAAACAGACCAACACTTCTGAGTTTCAATGGATAGTGAAATGCCAAAACTATTCAGAAGCAAAAAGCTACTAAGTCCTGCTCATGTAATTGAAACTGAGCTTCATTGAAAACTCTGAGATTTATTATACCTTACTCTTCTTTTTATCCTACTTTGTTTTTAGTTGCTTGGGGACAAGCAACAATTTAAGTTTGGTGTTGTGATGAGCGGATATTTTATACGATTTTTGGCATCATTTTCATATAGTTTTTAGCATGTTTTATTTGAGTTTTATTATATTTTCATAGGTTTTAGTGCAAAATTCACATTTTTAGATTCTACTATGAGTTTGTGTGTTTTTATGCAATTTCAGGTATTTTCTGGCTAAAATTGAGGAGCTGGAGCAGAACTCTAATTCAGAGGCAGAGAAAGCACTATAGATGTTATCAGGATCTGACCTCCTTGCACTCGAAAGGGCTTTTCTGGAGCTACAGAAGTCCACATGGAGCGTTATCAACAACTATGAAAAGGTAACATCAAGGACTTTCTAGCAATAAAATAGTCCATACTTTACTTCAGAATTAAAGGCGCAAAACTGGCGTTCAATGCCAGCCATCTACCCTATTCTGGCGTCTAGCGCCCACAAAGGAGTGACCAGCGTCCAACGCCCAAAAAGGTGTCCCTGGCCAGCGTTTAACACCCTAGAGTCCTACTAGCATGTGGAGACCACTCAAGCTTAGTCCAAGCACTCACCAAGTGGGCCCTGAAAGTGGATTTTCGCACTACAAGCCTAAGCCTATCTTATTTCTGTAATTCCTAGTTATTAGATTAGTATTTAAAGGAGAAGATCACCCTGGTTTTAGGATCTTCGACCAATCTTTGCCCACTTTTATTTTTCATTGTATTTTCTATCAGTATAAGTCTCTAAACCTCCTAGGTGAAGGGGAGGAGTTCTACTGAATTTTATGGATTAATAAAAGTATTAGTGTTCAATCTCAATTTGTGTTTGATTCTCTATTCTAAGATGTATCTTCGTTCTTCAACCTTATGAATAAGTTGAACTGGCACAAGGTTATCTCTATTTTACATTGGTTAAGCGAGCGTCTTTCATCGGATATCAATGAACCACTAGCTTGATTATACATCTCTTAGACGGCTAATCCATGACTTCGTTGGGGACTTCTTGAGACAACATTTCAGCCGAGGTATGGGGATATTAGGGTCTTTCTGGCAAAGGCTAGAACCAAAGGCGCATCATTCTCTGATCCGGAAGATTCGACCTTGTCTGTGGTGTTTTGAGTAGGATCATCAAGGGAAATGGGCTGCAGGAGCTTTACCCTCAATCAGACTGGATGCGCACTAACCCTGGTGTTCAGCCTGGAGGAAGATCGGCGACCTCTCAAGAATGGCGTTGATCACTTACAGCCTGCCATAGAAGAAATCATTCACAGTTGGCATAGACAGTGAGACCGAATTAATCCAGAAGAACAAAGCATCTCTGAAGCCTTAACCATCTTCTTATCATTGCATTCACCATCAACTGAGTAACGTTATTTTTATTTTACTTTTATGCGCGTTAAACAAACAAACAACTTTTCTATCTGCCTGACTAAAATCTACAAGATAACCACAGCTTGATTCAAGCCAACAATCCTCGTGGGATCGACCCTGGCTCACTCAGGTATTACTTGGACGACCCAGTGCACTTGCTGGTTCAGTTGTGCGAAGTATAATTCCGCGCACCACTTTCATCTACTAAGCCTGTCATTGCCCTACCTTTGCTCCACTCCACTCTTCTCTCTTTTCCTTCCGCTTTCATGTATTTGATCTTCATTCTCCCCTCAGCCTACTCTTCACAAAGGTTAAACAACTGCCAAAAGTGAAGATGCATTACTTTGCCTTCAGGGCCTAACTACCATCAGAATTGCTCCACCATGTTTCATTACAACGTTGCACCCACAGCCATTGGCACCAGAGAACACTGTAAATAAGCCTAGATGATTTGTAATTTTTAGTAATTTTTATTTTATAAACCCAAATTTTTTATTAATTTATATTTATATTTCATTTTATAATTTTCAATTTAGATATATTACCTAATGTGTGAGCCCTGAGAAGAATATGGATTTATCTCTAAGGGATTCTTGCTCTTTTGTATTTCAAATTACAGTCCCCATTTTTTAAAAATTTTCTTCCTTATTTTTATTTTAAATTAATTTTTCTATTATCATTGGTGGTTGTTGTTAATTGTTACGTAAGTTGCTATTGCAAAATTGAAAAAATTACTTATTAATTTTAATAATGATGATGATGATGATAATTAATGTTTTATTATCATTTGAATTTTTCGCCATTACTATAAGAAAATCTAACAATAATAATTAACCAAAATAACAAATTCGTAAACATATTTTCTCAAATAATCCATGAAGTTATTACATCGAGGTTGATGGAAATGAAGAACTAGGAAATAAGACCTAGAGAATTGAGAGAGAAATGAGAATTGAAGTGTAGTAGTGAGTTCATTGTTATGAATTGCACTACAGGTTATGCTTCTGTACTATCCTATTTATAGAGTTTTTTACATTCTAAGTCACACCTTTCACACTTACATAATAGTGAGCTCTAACACCTTAACCACCTCTAACTAATTCTATTGACTCAGCTCCTTCTACTCTTCTCTTCTACTGACTCAGCTCCTTCTAGATTCTTCTCTTATGAATTCTTCTATATTCTTCTCTTATGCCCACTGCTTCTATTATTCTCCCTCAAACTCAAGATGAAAGATATTTCACCTTAAGTTTGTCCTTGAAATGAAGGAAAGCTGTAGAAGGAATAGATTTGGTAATAACATCTAAAATTTAGATAGACCTAGGAATGTGACTAACTTGAATCACCTTGAGTGTAATTATGTCCCGAACAAAGTGCATATCCATTTTAAAGTGCTTGAAATTTGAGTGTAAAATCGAATTTGCTGCAAGAAGTACATCACTTAAGTTATCACAATAAATCATTAGAGGATTAGATAGAGAGACATGCATCTCAACAAGTAAATTCGTTATCCAAATGAGCATTGCAACCAAATAAGCCATGCTCCTATATTCACCCTCAATGCTTGATTGCACAACAGTTGATTGCTTCTTAGAGGACCACAAGACAAGATTCTAATAAAAATAAACATAATAACCTCCTGGAGACTTCCTATCACTAGGATCCCCTTTCTAGTCTGAATCACTATGGGCAGTGATCTTCAAATTATTCTCTTGACGCAGTAGAAAGCCATGAGAGGAAGTACCATAAGGGTAACAAAGCATTCTCTTCACCACACGCCAATGAGAGTCTAAAGATGCTTGCATAAATTGAGAGGCCTTGCTGACATTGTAAGCAATCTTAGTCCTCATGATAGTGAGATATTGTAAACTTCCCACCATGGATCTGTAGAGTTGAGGATCGGTAAAAATGGAACCGCCTAGTGGAAAGAGATTCAATATTGATGGAAAAAAATATGACAAGGATTATAATTAGACATCCCTATCCTAGATCAGCAATGTACTTCTATTGAGATAGATTTATTGCCCCTGAAGCTAAAATGTGTCACTTAAATCCCTTGAAATTGGAACTCATACTTCAAAGTAAACTTTAAGTTCAATTTTTAAATAGTCTCTGCAATAACATTATCAGACTCACCATTGATGATAATATCATCAACATACACAAGAAGAAAAGTCTTGATACCATTCGTGAAGTTAGTAAAAATAGAAATGTCAAAATTTGTTGGAGTAAAGCTAAGCTCTCGAAGTCTAGCTATCAACTTGTAGTATCAAGTCTTTGGAGCCTATTTGAGGCCATAAAGGGCTTTGGTGAGCTTGCAAATCAGTGTAGTATCTCCTTTTACAAAATTATGTGACTACTTCATGTATACATTCTCTTCTAGCTCACCGTACAAAAGAGTATTATTCACATTCAGTTACCTTATGTGTCAAGAATTTGCTAAGGCCAGAGGCAACATCTATCTAATCGAAGTCGGTCTCACCACAAGACTAAAGGTCTCAATAAAATAAGATCTAGGCCTTTGAGCAAAGCCTTGAACTACTAGTTGCACCTTGTATTTATGCAAAGTACCATCATCATTATATTTAGCTCGAAGCACCTACTTACTACCAATTGCCTCTCTTCCTACAGGCAAGGGAACCAGCTTCAAAGTATTATTTTTAAATAGCACGTCACACTTAGCATCCATTGCCTCCTTCCATTTGGGATAGCTCAAGGCCTCTTTTACTGATCTTGGTTCAACTTTGGCATGAAGCAGTCTTAAATTTTGAATACCAACTTTTGCTCTTGTATTAGGATGAGAATTTAAAGAGTTGTTAGAGCTGAGTTGGTTTTCAAGTAAGACTGCAAAGACAATTTCAAAATAAAAAATGGGAATAGAGATATGTGTTGAGGACATAGCATGATATTGGAAAAAGAACATAGGTGAGGCTCAGAAGAAGTTCTCCTAAATTGAACTAACTTGAGACACAATAGGAATTGATGGTAGTAGGGAAGGCACTTCCACAACTAGTATAGGACTAATTAGTTTATGAAATTCAGAATTGTCATATCTAAAAAGAAAAACTATTATCTACAAACACTACATTTCTGGTTATTACACCTTTTTAGCACTTGTAAGGTATTTATAGCCTTTATGCCATGATCTAAAGCCAATAAACACACATGAAGCTTATCTAAAATTCAACTTATGCTGATTTTATGGCCTTAAGTGAGGGAAGCACAAGCAGCCAAAAACTTAAATTTTCATATTGAAGCAATGAACCAAATGCTTTCTGATAAAGAGAATAATTTTAGTGTAGGAGTAGACAAATAGTTGATAATGGTTGCAATAGTTGTAAATACTTCTCTCCAAAACTTGGTAAGCACATTAGCTACTGCTAATAGTGTTAATCCAGTCTCAACCACATTTATATGCTTGCGCATAACATTGCTATTTTGTTATTGCACATGCAAGCAAGAAAATCTATGAATGATCCCTTTCCGTAGTAACAACTTAGACAAGTTTATTGAATATCCAAAAAGATTATCACTTTGGAACATCTTCAATTTTCTATTAGATCGCAATTCAACCATGTTAAGAAAATGACTAAAAGCTT
>NC_029794.2:22601628-22614681 GCF_000816755.2 Arachis ipaensis | reverse complement strand
TGTGCTAGCATCAATGAAATTGACAAAGTATCTATTTTCGTTACTAGCAAGACTAGGGACTGGTCCCCATATATCTGAATATACAAGCAACAATAGTTCATCATATGCTATGGTTGAGATTGGAAAAGCTGATGTGATTTGTCTATACAACAAGCACTAAACATAGTCTTATTAACTAAACAAGTAATATTACAACTCCTAAGAACATTCATAACTACAATATTATTTGCATGGCCTAATCTTACATGTCATAGTAGAAATTTTTTACCACTCACCGCTAACATCAACGCGGCAAGTACATTATTCGAAGAAATGACATTAAAAAACGTATAGAGTCATTTCTACACCTTCCCCCTGAGCAGAAATTCATTTATTCTCTTTGATTTAACATAATAGTCACAAGCATGAAATTCAAAATATACACCATTATCACAATAAAATAAATATACACTCAATAAATTTTTTGTTATCTCAGGCACATGTAATTGCTTATTAAGTAGGAAAACTCTAGAGCTCAAATCAGATTTTAAAATCGATTTTCCAACATGATTAATTTACAAACCTAAATCATTACCAACCACCACTTACTTTGTGCCTCCATACTCTTCTTGCTCCTTGAGATTCTGGATATTTGAAGTCATATCATGTGTTGCTCCACTATCCAAATACCAATTTGGATAAATAATAGTAGCTGGTGTAGCAATTACATTACTTAGATTAGCATTAGTTTGCTCCATTGATTTGCCATTGTAACTATCATCATTGTCGTTGTACTGCTCACCAAATTTGTGCCAAAAATTTGTGTAGTGTGGCCATACTTTCTGCACACTTGACACTGAACACTTTCATAAAGATTGCATCTGCTTCTAAACTGAGATCTGTCATAGAAACTACCTCTTCCACCATTGAAATTACTGCTATTGTGAAAATTGTTTCTGCCCGTTCCTCTACCATAAGAATTTTTAGATATATTATCATATCTACCTCCTCTACCAGTATTGAACTGAGATATGTTACCTCTGTTCATTTGGCTTCCTCTTCCTTGATATCCTCCTCTAAGATTGTCTTGTGATTGAAAATTGTTGAAATTGTTCTCTCTTTGAGTGTTATTCTCTGTGTGATGAAATAAGTGTGCTTGTATGAATTGATTTGTTCTTCGAAACCTCTCTAACATGCATTCATGAGAGACTCCTTCTAGTTCTCCAATAGTGATACTTTGTGGCTGAGTTAATAAATAGGTGACTAAAGGAGCATATTCTTTAGTTAAGCCATGGAGAATGATATTAACAAGATCACTCTCTTGAACCGGTTCTCCAATTAAAGCTATCGTATCAATCATACTTTTAATTGCAAGCAAATAATCACTAACAGATGAACCAATCTGAATGCTACTCAATCAATTTCTCAGCTGGATTACCTTTGCTCTAATTTAAGAAGCAAAGTGATCCTTCAATATTTTTCACAATTCACGCGTATAGACACATCCAACCATCCTTGTGGTAAGAGATTTGGACATTAAAGCTAGTAATCAAAATTTTAGCAATGCGTGTTGTTCCCTTCACCATTTGTATTCTAAATTTACAAATTTAGCTGTTGCATATACTAATATGAAAAACTTTTTCTTGTACGTCTTCTCTAGTGAGGTGATTTAACAAATCATTTTCTTCAATCATAGACTCAGCTCGATCCTTCCAATATAGATAATTTTCATCATCGAGTTTCATTAAAATCAGAGTTGAAGTAAATGTTGGAGTAGATTGTAATTGACCGCAACCTAGATTTGAAATAGTCGAAGCTGTGCTCGTCATTACCATGGAAGTTGTGGAACCTAAGCTTTGATACCATGAAGGTATCAGATCTAAGTTGAGGGAAATGAAGAACTAGGAGATGACACTCAGAGAATTTTGAGAGAAATGAGAATTGAAATGTACTAGTGAGTTCATTATTATAAATTGCATTATAGATTATGCTTCTGCACTATCATATTTATAGAGTTTCTTACATCCAAAGTCACACCTTTCACATTTAAAAAAAGAATTAGTTCTAACACCCTAACTACCTCCAACTAAATTTGCTGACTCAACTACTTTTAGACTCTTCTCTTCTACTAACTTGGCTCCTTCTAGATTCTTCTCTTTTAAACCATGTTTCTCAGCATCATCTCTTATTCTTATTCCATTATTAATCCAACGGTAAAATTATTAGCATTATTATAGTAACTGATACTAACAAGACTTTATTGGCAAAACAAATCCAACAATAAATCTAATTCTATAGAGCGTTTTTTAATAGTGTTAAAAAAACTTTATAACTTAAAATGTAAGTTTAAGACTTTAAGTTGAGAGTAAATTGCAGTTATTACTGTAGTCAAAAGAGATATTTTTTTCCTACTTTTTTTTTTCAAAGTAATTAGGCACTAACTCAAATATTTATGTGTCAAAAATCGACGACTAATTCATCACCCTATCATTTGACACTTAAAAGTTTTCAAAGTCCTGTGTTTCCTATTTTTGAACATTTTATATCGTCCTATTTTAGTAGCTTCATCATTAGATCCACAAATTATTATAAGAATAAAGCATAATTTTTGTCTATGAAGTTTATCAGAAGTTTCAAAAATATCTCTAAGTTTCACTTTGTTTCAATTAAAAATTTTTTATTTACATCAAATATATTCTTGGAAGCTAAATTTTCAAAAAATTTAGGATCAATATAGTAATAATGCATGAAAATTATGTCTAACTTGTGTTGAAGGTTGTTTTTGTAAATTATTGTTGAATTGGTCCTAAATTTTTTGAAAAATTAGTCGCCAAGGATATATTTGATGCAAATCAAATATTTTTGGGATAAATTAAAATAAAATAGAACTTAGGAGTATTTTTAAAAATTTTAGCAAACTTCAAGGATAAATAGTATACTTTACCCTTATCAAATCGTGCCTTGAAATCACAACAAATTAAGTTATTGTCATCTTCATAATATTTCCAACATACTTTTTCTGAAATCAAAAGGAACTATTAAACCTTATCAAGTTTCAGATTTGTGAAAAGCAAAAAAAGATAGATGTTTTTCTACTGGACATGTACCAGTTTGAAGAAAATATGTGTTATCATGGTAACAGATCCTGGAGCACCCTATGTCTCATCACCTTTTCCCTTATCACTGCCACCAACCCCTTCTACGCACCACTTCCTCCAACCCATTAGGCACCACTTTGATCCCCCAGTCTTTCCAATAAAACTATCTCCTGGGTTGTCGTCATTATTGCCATCATCTTCATCACTATCAGTAGGATTGATAATAAAATTGTCAACATCATTGGATCCCTTCTAAGCATCATTGTCCTCCTTAACATCATTGCTTTCCTTGTGGACTTGTCATGTGATAATGTTCATCAAATAAAACTTATATGTCGATAAATAGAATGATGGCATGCAATGAGGGAGACATGTAGAACCGAAATGGCATTACGCATGTCACTGAATTCATCAATGATGAGGTTGCTTTTTAAGGCAGTTTTTTTTGCCTATGACTTACTTGATGAATTTGGATCTGAACGAGTTTAACTGAGGAGGGTATTATTGTGTTTAGAAGCTTGATTGAGCTTGAGATCTTCCTATGGGTGTCGTGTCTCCCTCATCGTCATTGTCATCACCAAGAACAGGTGATTTTGAGTCCAATTCATTATCTCTTATAGCTTTATAATTGGATCTCTATCTCTGAACTTCAAGAAGCTTTATAAATACAAGAGCACCTTGCTGTAGGATTTCTACTGCAATTGCAACTGCAAGCTCCTCAAAGCTACGAACAACTCTTTTGTAGTGTCATTCTAAATAGGAAATTCACTGTAAGTGATGGGGATATTATAACGACCCAACTTCCAACACGTCATGATCGTACTAAAAGTAAGGTGTTACTAATCTTATTCCTTTATTATCTATTTAATATTGAGCATTTATGCGTTAATCTGTCGAAAATTTTACTAAAATGTTAAAACTTTTTCAACAAGAACAAATGACACATATTCACCTACTTAATATTAATAATACATTATAGTATTACGTACAAAACCAATTGCAAAACCTACCCCTCTGAATAAAACTTCAACTAACAAGGTGAGGGGAAAGAAATAAATTCTATTAGTAACTCAACTCGCAGCAAACTCTTTCTATGCTTCTATAGCTTCACAATAAGCCTGCACCTGTAGCTGAAAGGGTTGGAAAGAGGGGGTTAAGAACTGGGGAGTCCTTCGTAGAATCGGGGTTAGAAGTTAAGTTCAATGATTATTTATTTCTTAGCAGAGAATAATAGAAAACTAACAAGCAATATACAAACAAGGAATACATAGAAATATCACATCAGAAAGGAAAGACAATAAGCGCGCGCACACACACACATACATAGAAAACATATCACAGAGAAATATACACAAACAAGTATGATGCAAGTCTAGTCCTAGTGCAGGTAATGAGCTCATCTGTTGGTTTCTACCCACTCTCGACATAATCAAACTCTCTCTAGTCAGAAATGGGTTTCCAGCTGGCATAACCTTGATACGAATTTTATAAATCAATATCTGCAAAACTTCCGTCAAGTGCACCAGATAGTATCAAGTAATACCATGGTGAGTGGGTTATCATTTTCACGAGGATTAATGGATTAAGCCAACAATGATTAATTGATTATTTTAGTTAGACAATTTATATTTGGATGATGAGTAATAGGTAATTTAAATGACTTGATAAAGAAGTAAATGAAAGTAATAAAATGACAAGAAAGTAAATGACGGGAATGTAGATAACTAGAAATTAAATTGCAGGAATGTAAATGACTAGAAAGTAAATAACAAGAACTAAGAATGGAGAGATCATTGGGATCAAGAGATGTTGCATTCTTAGGATCCATAGTTCTCATATCCACTTCAATCATGCAATCATTGATCTCTTGGCAAATCATAATTGAATTCTAATTTCTTGGCAATTTAATTTCTCTTGACTTGATCATTGCCAATTCCTTGATTAAAATGCTCATGAAGAGAGATGAAGCCAAATTCATGAGAATTGGGAGGAAGAATTTTCAAGCTTTGATTTCATGAATCAACCTCAAGTGATCATAAAAACCAAATTGGATCTAAATTATCTTCCAATAAATTTAGATCCTTTGATGAAGAACGAAGACTCTTTCTAAAGAAGCAAATGAAAGATGAATTGAATATGAACAAGAAATCATATTAATCAATTGAAATACAATAGAGCACTTTTTCCCAATGAAGATAATTAGAAACTCATAACTAAAGAATTACAAAATGGGTATGAAATAAAATTGGAAGAGAGTGAAAGAGTGAGAAGAGAGTCTGAAGACTCCCTTCCAAGGTGTGTGTCATTGTGACCTCTCTATCCCTATTTATAGCCTATCACAAATGAAAATTCAAATTCAATTCAAATTACATTAAATTCAAAACTAAATTGAGTTGATTTCATGGACTTGATTCACTTTGGAAGTTCGATTGATGAATGAATGAAGAAATTAAAGCACTGGAGGTTGGACTGAGAGTTAGCCGTGGAGCAGCATGTAACCCACGTTGGACGCCACACTTTTTTCTCTAAGAATGGCCCAATTGGGCCTCTGTTTAAGTTTGTCGTGCAGAGCCAAATGAGGGATGCGGGACGCCTGCAACTAAGCTTCAATTATGGCTCAAAATTACTATTGTTTTGTTGCAGCCGTTGGACGCCAAGAAACTACCGTGGGATGTGAACTGGGGGTCATGCGTATGCATGATTTTTGTTATTTCACTATTTGCGCGTACACATGAGGGATGCGTATGCATGATATGCCTTTTGCCGTTGAACGCCAAATGAATCCAGGATTTAATTTGAGCCTAAAAAATGTGCCTTTCAAAGTGTGTCCTTTGGTGTGGATTTTGAGAATATCCACATCTGAACCGGCAAGTGCAACAGGTCGTCCAAGTAATACCTCAGGTGAGTGAGGTTCGATCTCACGAGGACTGATGGACTGAGCAACAATGGTTGACTAATTGGTTTAGTTAGGTAGACAAAAAATTTGGTTTGGTGGTTTGAAAGAGCATTAAATGGTAATTCAATAGTAAAGAAAGCAAATAAGAGAATTGGCGAAAAATCAATAAGAGAAAGCAGTTAAGGTATCGGAGATGTTTACTTTTCTGGATTAAATTTTCTTACTAAATACTTTAATCATGCAAGATTCATTTCATGATAAACTGTAATTGACTAAACCCTAATCCCTTAGTGATTTAGTCTCCTCTGACCTTCATCAACTGCCAATCCCTTGGTCACTTGATTCCGATTAGAGGGTTAAGTTCAAATATAGTTTATGGCCACAAAAACCCTAATTACTCAAAGCTAAATGGATTATATGTCATGTATCTAGATTAGTTCAAATAATTAGCAATTTAGGAGGAATTAAGGGACCTCTTCCAAGGGTCACAAGAACGTATCTAGAATAAGGGTCATACTGCCGTTCTACCCATATTCATAAAATTAAGAACGAAAGTAATCCTTGAAACTGAATCAGTACATTAATTAAAATAAAAAAGTAATAGTCTTAATCCATAGAAATAAACAGAGCTCCTAACCTTAACCAAAGAGGTTTAATGACTCATGACTTACAGAGAAAATAAGGGTTTTGAAAAGTGCGAAAGTGCAGAAGTGAGAAAATCCTCCTGAAGGTGAATATTTTCCCTTTTATAACCTAATTTGATTTGAAATTAAAATAAAATAATAAATCCTAAAACTAAAAGATATTATTTGTAAATAAGAGTTACAAAAATAAAAGATAAGATAACTAATAAAAGCTAAATCCACTAGAGATGCTCCAAAAGTGTGGGCTTGGTTCGGATTGCCTGGCGCTAAACGCCAGTTGGGCATTTAGTGCCCCATAGAGGCAGAGACATCCCTTTTTCTTGCTAGATGTTGGCGCTAAACGCCAGCCTGGTATTTAGCGCCCAAGATTGTTGCTTCAAGTATTCTCCTTTTTGCACACAACTCTGCTAAATTGCTCCGAATTTTACCTGAAATAATAAAAATACTAAAACAACTCAAAGTAGCAACCAAAGAGAATTTGTGCACTAAAATAATATAAAAGTTAATAAATTCTAACTAAAAACGACTAGAAAATAAGCGGAAAATAGGTACAAGATGCTCACGCATCATCCTGTGTTCCAAAGCGTATCTTTGGTTTCCTCCTTTGTTCTTTTGATCTTTGTTTTGTTTATCTCTTCCTTTGTTCTTGCCTAGCATTTTTCAATCATTTTCTACACTTATCAAGGTACAACGCAACTCCAAAAAGCATTGATCAAAGCAACAAAAAAACTCAATTAAAGCAAGAAAAATCTCTAACTTAATTCTAGAAAAGAAATTTTAAGAACATTGATTAAAAATATGAAAATCTTAATAAAATATAGATTACTACCTTTATTTAAAGAAAGAATAACTAAAAACAACTAAAGATGCTCAGGCATCAAACCTCTGAAGCAACCTCGCCTTACAGAGTAGCTTTCTCTAGCTATTAAATGCCGAACATAATCTCTGTAAGTAACCTCGCCTTACAAATAACAAGCTCTCTTGAATCGATGTACACAAACATAACCTCTGTAAGCAACTTCGCCTTACAGGTAATAGGCTCTCTTGAGAAGATATATGGGATGATAACCTCTATAAGCAACATCGCCTTACAGGTGTCAGGCTCTCTTGAGCTGATGTATCTATGGAAAGCAACTCTCAGTAGAATTATCACCATATCTCTGTTCGTTACCAGAGCATCCAATAGCTCTACTGCACCCTTCGCAGTAGACAACTAGTCAATCGTTTCTTATCTTTTCTCTTTTCTCTTCTTTACTCTTCTTTTCTTTTTTTCATTATTCTTTTAAAATCTTACTTTTAATATTCCTACTTATCTTCGCACTCTTCTTTCGTCTTTCTCTAAATGTGTTATGACAGGAGAATCATAATATTCTTAGCTTAGATTTGACTTTCTAAAACTTTTAGGGAATATTACTATTTCACTTTTTTTATTAACAAATATTCAAATTAAATAATATCTTTAGTAAAAGGATAATAATTATATTAATTATGAGTAGACAAATATTAATAATAAAAGAGTAATCCCATTATTATTTTGATAATAAAAATCTGTTTATTAAAAGTCTTATCGTTAAACTTTTAGGAATTATATTTTAATTTCGAACTTTTAGAAAGATTTATATCTTGAACCAACGTACTCTACGAACTTACTATTATTAAAACTATCGTTATAATTTTATAAAATACCTGTTTTACCCCTGAACTTTTACTTATTATCCAAAATACACATAAACTTATAAAATTACTATTTTTAACTGGATCTTTTATTAAAATACAATCTTATTCTCAAAAATAAATTTTGTGTTGGTAATCACACCTCCACCATAAAAACCGAATATTTTCTTTAATTTTTTTCCATTTTTTTTGTTTAATTTCTAATTAATTTTTAAATTTTTCGGTTACCGATTTCTCTCAGCTTTTTCAGATTAACTTGCCAACCATCAATTCTCATCAAATTTTCATTAGTATCATACTTGATAGCAGCCCCAAATTTGTCAATAACAACTCGGTCATGGGCTATTTTTGGTGGCTGAACCATAAAGCTGATAAATCATCAAAATTTCAATAAAAATCAAGCATAAACTCACTCCAATTCAAGCAATAATCATCAAACCAACAATCTCACATCAAGAACACATTTAATTTTTACCAAATTAGAAAACTCTATCTCTGTATGAAAATCACCAAAACCGAAGCACAAAGGAAGTTTTCTAAACGAGAAATCAAAGAAGAAAACGTCAAAATTGGCTACTCCACCTTCGATACACACTCGGCTGAACCTTGCATGAAGAAACAGCATACAGCTCCACGCATTACTCCTCTCGATAGAAAGTGGTACCGTTGTGAAGAGGAAGAAGATACGAATACTTTGATTATATTTTTTACGGGAGTTATGGATCTCAAGAAATCGAACTTGGAAGGATTGAGGTTCCATGGTTTTCTTTCTCTCTCTCGGCATAATAAATGAAGGGGGTTGGGTGTCGCGACCTTAAGGCTGAAAACTATTGGATTCAAATTATAAATATCTTAAACAGATAACTATAAAAGCTGAATATATTAAAACACAAGTAATCATATATATATATATTATATATGAATGACATTAGCAAGGTAACAATAAAAGATATACGGTGAAGCATTAGCAAGGCTATGCTCACTGAAAAGTACCGATATTTACTCATATCGGCGGGTATCAAACTTGATAATAATATTATTAACTAAACTTTATTTTTAAATTAAAAATATCAATTACTCAAGTCAAAATATACATATAATTTTCATTACTTATAAATTACTAAAATTATAGTTTTAATTATGTAAAATATTTCATCATAACAAAAATATATATAAGAATCTGAATTTAATTGAACTCAAATAGTTATAAAATTAATTTAATTATTTTTAATAAAATAATATCTAAAAATAATGAGTTCAATTTAATAAATAAATCATAACTTAAAATAAATTGATAATAATTAGAGTTTCAAAAATATGGGGTGTTACAATAATAAAAGTTTAGCGGCAATAATGGTAATAGAGAAAAATAGGGACGTTTTGAAAGCGTGGAAACATGGTTTTATTACAGTAGCATTTTTTAAGCGTTGTTGTTTTCTGTTACTCTTTTGGCACGCTTTAAAAGCGTGGCCAAAAGTTTTTTTTAAAAAAAAAAAAAACTAATAATCCAAAACGCGAGACTCTCTCAAACCCAATAACCCCTGAAGCCTAATAACCCTACATACGCTTCGAAACTCTCTCACTCCCAACAATGCCTCTGTCACTCACAATCATTGCACTGACAACCCTAATAACCCCTGAAGAACGAAGAAAATCGTTGGCACTCACAATACCTCTGTTGGCACTCCCACTATCACTGGTCCCACCATAAACCCCTAACCCTCTTCTCGGCGATGACTCTGACTTCCCTTGCAAGCCCTCCGTGGATTCTCCCTTTGTCGCTGGAAACCCGTGACCTCTTCCGCCGCTGCTCCCTTCTGTCGGTCGAAAGAAATCCACTGTCACCACTGGTTTTCTTTTACTTTGTTAGGTGCCTAATTTTCTTCATCTTTGTTCCGTCGCTGTGGTAGAACTTAGTGATTATCATTTTGATTTCCATTTTTTTAGAAATTAGTGCTTATTTTGATCCTAAATTACAAAGGAATGCATTGAACCAGGCTGCTTTGTTTTGAATCTGACTCTGTGTTTCAATCTCAGCCTCAGGTGCCTTCTTCCTGTATTTGCAGTTGTTCTTTCAGGTGGATATTCTTCTTTCCCCCCTCAGTGCATTGCCTTTGAAAATACTTGACAAGGAACTCGAAAGAACACTTTCACATTCACATCGTAAGGTATTTATGCTTTCACCTACATAAAGTTTCATCAGAATTTGTTTGAAGCTCTTAGATTTAAAAAAAAAATACTGTCAATAACACTAGTAATGTATTAAATATCAGATTGGTAGGTAGATCAACTGAAATGACCCAAAATGAATAAGTTCTTTTTAGCTAGAAGGCAAAATTCTAATTTAAGTCCTGATAAACAAATTTCCAATTAGGGGAAAATATTTATCAGAGTTGGCCTACCATTAACTTTTATTATTGAATATCAAGAAGTAACATCACCCTGATAGGACTGTATTTCATGCAATCATATAATATTTTACATTAACATATAATTGATTATTGCCATATCTTGACGAGTATATAACATAGCCAAATTATTAAAATGTTTCTAGTTATATAGATTATGTTATGTTGGTGGTGGCTGAATATGCACATGGATTTGATTCGGTGGCATTAGTTACATTGTCAATATTTTTCATGATTATTAGATCCATTATATCTAACTTGTCTTTAGCTCTTTGACTAGGTCGATAAGCAGCTTCTTCTTCTGCCCTTGCAACCAAGAGAAATAAACTCACTGGTTCTTGGATTCAGCTTGGCTGTGAGACCAAGATATAATCCAGTTTGTTCATATCACTGGTGTATGAAGTCATTACGGGGAATCATATCTCACAGTAGTTTAATTCATTGATTTCTTTTGTTATGGTGTTAAAGTGCTGGTTCATTGTTGACTGTTATTCTGGATGCACACATTAGTCAAAGTAAATAATGGGTAGAGTTTCTTCATCTAATATATAGATATATAGTATATGAGGAGAATGTTTGCCCATATCACGTTTAATGATTATGTGCATGCAAGTTTCTATATAATCTAGACAACGCATGCTTGCTGATGGTTTGGAGTCCTAATTTTGTAGGATTGAATTTCATGTATAAATAAGTTTAACAGCTTAAACAAAATATATAATAATGATAATGATGATGAGGTATCATAAGGGGGTTGGATGTCGCGTTATAAAACTATTGAGTCAACGATTCAAATTATAAATATCTTAAACAGATAACTATAAAAGCTGAATATATTAAAACACAAGTAATCATATATATATATATGAGTTACTAAGATAAATGACATTAGTAGTATAATGATTATAAGAATAGAAGATATATGATGAAACATTAGCAAAGCTAAGTTCACCGAAGAGTACCGATATTTACTCGTACCGGCAGATTTTGAACTCAATAATAAGATTATTAAACAAATTCTTATTTTAATTAACACGGATAAAAATAAAATTAATATAATAATCACAATAGTAATAATAATAGTTTTTTCTTTTCTTTTCTTTCTTTCTTTTTTTTTTTTTTTTTTTTTTTTACCAAAGATAGGAGACTCGAACCCGCAACCTCTTAATTGAGTATGGAGAGACTATGCCATTTGAGCTATAACTCATTGGCATAGTTTTATCTTTTCTTAAAAGAACTCATTATAAAAATTATATACGAATTCTAATTAATTAAACCCTAATTATCATACAATCAATTTAATTATTTTTAGTAAAATAAGTTCTAAACATAAAATAATAAAAATTCAAACTTAATAAAATAAATCATAACTTATTTATATTTAAATTTTTGAAAATGGAGGTCGTTACATGTGCCACATGTACAGTAACCTATTCACCTATTAAAATGACACTAGAACTCTCCTCTATTTTGCCAGTGTACAAATTCGAAGCAGATTCATCTGAGCTACCATCCAAATCTGAGAATCTTGCTTGGCTGTGAAACAAAAATCGCATATCATCATCACCTTAAATTTTATATTTTTCAAATTTTACATACCCTTCAGTAAGTGAGATTGAAATCCTAAATAGTATTTACTTCACAAGTTTTTTTTCACACTTTTTTAATTTTTGTACTATACTACTTTTTAGATCTACGAAACTCATTTTTAGATTAACAAACACGTCAATCTATTTTTTACTATAGAAAGTAACACTTGTATTTTCATCAATTTTTCTGCAATGATAAACTAAGAGAAATAAACTTTCAGATATATTTTTTCTCCTTCACTACACTCTTGAATAAGATTAAATCATATGTTGTATTTATAGACTTATTTATTTGTAGTGTAAATCGTGGTAATGTGTTGAAAGATATTTTTCTTCATAAATCGTCTTAGTCTAATGTGTTTAATGTAGATATATAAATAGTGCTACCCTAGAACGATTAATGTTGATAGTATTTTTTGTTTTGGTCATAAATAGTCCCATCCTAATGTGCTTCACTATTTGCACATAAATTGTTCCAACATGATATGCTTAAATGTTTATCGTTTTAGGCTGTTGTTAGAATAAATCGTTTTAGCTGTATTTTAACCATTTGTATTTTACTTTAAGAGACTATTTTGGAACGATTGAATAGCATATTTGGATTCATGTTATAACATAAATCATCCCAAAAAATAATGATTTACATTTAAATTTAAAGTTGGGATAAGACGATTTATATAATAATGAAAGATTGTATTTGATTTTGATTTAGAAAAATATGTAATTTTAGTTTTTATTTTATTTTATTTATGTAAAAAAATCTTT
>NC_029794.2:22597924-22600688 GCF_000816755.2 Arachis ipaensis | reverse complement strand
CTTAAAATGATGAAAATTAGAATAGATGATTTTTAATTTATTGGATTAAAACTAAAAAATTATAAAATTAGAAAGTGAATATTTTGTAAAATCAACACATTTATTTAAACATAATAAGAAAACATATTTGCATTGTAAGCAATCAACCATACGTGTATACTAAAAGACACCGACAATGAATGAAGGAATCATAAGGGGCGACCAGTGTATAACTTGTTTGAGACAGCGTCAACTCCTGTGATATTGATATATAATAGCGTCACCAACTTACAAAAGTTATAATTATATACTGTGAATAATAGTTATTAAATTTTGATAATATTTAAAATATATAATAAAAATTAAGATTGTATTTTTTTATTATTTAGTAATATTTTTTAATTTATTAATCACTTTTTTATTTTAAAATTGAAAAGTATTACCAAAGAGTAAATGGGTGTGATATTAATTTTAGATATATTTTTAAGTGTTGTTAAAATTTAATTTCATAACCTATAATAATAGTCATCTTGTAAAAAAAGCAAAAGAGACGAGACGAGTCAATAAGCAATAGATAAAATTTGGGTGATGAGGTGGATTGGATTGCGAGCTTGGGATTTGTGAAAAGAAAACATTTGAGAACTAATAATAATTTCCAAAACAACAAACGCGATAAGTTTAAATAATTGTGTTCGGAAATTAGGTCTTGGTGTGAATGATATATAAATAAAGATACAATGATGGTGGTGGGTGTCGCATTTTATTTAGAATGGGTGGTCGATCCATTAGTGATTTTCCTTTTCATATTCCTGTTTCTGTTGTGAGTGTTAGTTTTGAATAATTAATAAAGGAAATGATACTTCACGCAAACACCCACTTTATATATATATGGAGCAATATGGGAATATGATCATAAATTTAATAATAAAATATAACAAATTGCCAAACAAATTCATTACGAAGTCAATATTATAGCGAATAATTTCAGCCAATATCACACCAAGCTATCTAATAAATTCATTACAAAACCTATTAAAAATGAGCTTTTGTTAAATTTAGATTTTTCTTTTAATTGAGTTTCGAATTATTTTTTTTAAAGAGTTTTTAGATATTTTTTCTTTATATTAAATGTGAACCTTTTATTATATATTGGGCTATTAGAGGTGAATTTTTCAAAAATGACTCAAACTATGTGTCACTGTTATATACCGTGGATCTTTATAAATCGTAAGTGATATTTAAAAAAAAAAATTACAAAATATTAGTGATATTTTATCAAAATGTCAATGACGTTTTCTCTTTACATAATTAAAAAAAAAATTTAAAATCTTTACATAATTATTGAAAAAAAACATTACAAAATGTCAGCGTTTTGTCTTTATATAGTTAACTTTGTTTTTTACAATACGTATTAGATGAATTATGCTACCACCAAAATGACCAAATATTTCCATGTTTCACAAAAGTTTCCAATATATAAAAAATTTAATTGTTGAATGTTAGCGGCAATGTTAGATGTGCAACAATATTATCTCCCAAATCGTTATCTTTAAATTATGATTCTTCAATAATTCAAACTTTAATTTTGAAATTTTTTTAAGTTATATACACAATATACATAACACTAAGAGTATCTAAAAACTTATCACACTTACGATATTTTTTTGAAAATGAAAATATTTGGTAACCAAAGAAAATTAGCCAAAAACATCCGTAACTTATCTTATTTAGCATTCATTAATTGTTGCGGCAATTAATGAATATTAAATAAAATAAGTTCTAACTATTTTCTTTTTTTTTTTTAATCATTTTAGCATTACCGTTTTTGAAAAATACTAAAAAAGGCAAACAGAATTTTTTATTTTTGGCCACCACTTTAGTCATCAACCCAATCTTTTTTGTTTAACAATCTAGAGTAAAATATCGTTTTTGTCCCAACGTTTGGGGTAAGTCCTATTTGTGTCCCTAACTTTTAAATCGTCCTATTCGTATCCTTAACGTTTATAAAAGTGATTCAATGTTATCCTACTATCAATTATACTAACAAATCAGATTATATTTTTCAATTATTCTCACTTGGATGTATTCATTCTCAATTAGGTCTCATTTGGATGTGTTCGATTTTAATATTATACCCACTATTAGTGTTTAGATTCAATTATGTCCCTAGAAAAGTGAATTATGTAAATGTTGTAGGAATTAGTTTCAACATTTGATGAGCTATTTTTCGGAGTAGATCATCGATTCAATCCCAGACATTTGTATTCTAACCTCAAGAAGAGATTTTTAAAACTCAAACTAAAGTGCTTATGATGTGTAATTGACGGCAGGATAACATTGAATCACTTTTACAAACGTTAGGGATACAAATATGACGATTTAAACGTTAGGGACACAAATAAGATTTACCCAAAATGTTGGGGACAAAAACGATACTTTACTCAACAATTTAACAATATATTTTTAATCTATAATTTTAAATTTTGTTATTTATTTGTTGACCAAAAACAATAAATTCTGCTCAACCTCTAATATTTCTCTATTTGCTTTCCATATAATATGGGTGGTTGAGTTCTCAGTTGTAATCTCCAAAGTGGGTCGCCACTAAGAATGGTTATTGGGTCATCGTAGTTATATGCAGGAGTTCAGATTCCCAACGTCAACACAAGTCGTGTGTGTGTTTATACGGAAAACGGGGAGACATATATAGGTACGAAGATTTATTGTATTCTGAATTTGAAAAGAAAAATGAAAAAGGATAAAAAAGAGGATACTACGTTGATGA
>NC_029794.2:22570071-22597894 GCF_000816755.2 Arachis ipaensis | reverse complement strand
ATGGCTTGCAACATGTTTCACCAAAAAAGAGAATTGTTTTGCATGTTGGAAATAATGTGAGATGAGAAATGCTCCACATTCCACAAGAGGCTTATATATATGGATATATGGTGTCTTCCTCTTGCGTCGGTGAATCTTTGTTTACTTAAATTTCTTTAGTCACATCATGGAATGAAAAGCCAGCCCCATTTTTGAAGATTAATTTGCATATTTTTATAATTTTTTTTATACCCTAAGACGCGTTCAAAACAAAGAAGAAACAAAAATGAAGCTTCCCTCCTTTAAAATAGAAAAAGTGAGGAAACAAATGTCATTTAATATTTCAAAACATTCTAACTTTTAAATTCTACTCCAACTTTTGATTGATTCATTCCATGGCAGGTTATATATGATTAATGTCGGGTCAACGGTCATTAATCTCCTCTACTTCAAATCAAACGCCGGGTCAGCGGTCATCCAATCTGAACGGGGTGAAGCTCTAACGGTCCATTTTCTTGGTAATCTTACTCAAAATATCACAGATAAGGTCAGATCTTTCGGATTAGAAAACGCTGCTCCTTTGGTTCTAGCCTATACCACAAAGGCTCTAATCGCCCCGCACCTCAACTGCACTGATATCTCGAAAAGTACCCAAACGAAACCGTAGATTAGCCGTCTAAGAGATGTATAATCAAGCTGGTGGTTCAATACTATCCCATCAAGGACTCACAAGAACCCATGTGGAATTGGGATGACGGTCAAGTTACACTCCCAATCCATTAGGATGAAAAACAAAGATACATCCTAGAATAGAATCAAACATAGATTGAAGTAGAATAGTGATATTATTAATTCATGAGAATCAGCAAAGCTCCTAACCTTAACCTTAGGAGGTTAGTGACTCATACTGTACATAATGATGTTCGAATGGGCAAAGATCCAAGAGTCCTCTAACAAGGGTGAACTCTTGTCTATATATACTAATCTAGCAACTAAGAATTACAGAAAATAAGATAAACTAATCTTGCAGTGCAAAAATTCACTTTCTGGGCCCACTTGGTGAGTTTTTGGGCTGAGTTTGAGTAAAATCCACGAGCTAGTACCCCTCATGGGCGTTGAACGCCAACCTTGGGCTCCCGTTTGGGCGTTTGGACACCAGCTACTCCCCTTTGGGCGTTGGACGCTAGGAATGGGGCTGGTGGCTGGCATTGAATGCCAGTTTTGGGCTTTCATTTCCAAAGCAAAGTATAGATTGTTATATATTTCTGGAAAGCCCTGGATGTTAGCTTTCCATAGCCGTTGAGAGCGCACCATTTGAAATTCTGTAGCTCTAGAAATGCTCCTTCGAGTGCATGGAGGTCAGATCCTAACAACATCTGCAGTCTTTTCTCTGTCTCTATAATCAGACTTTTACTCAAGCTCCTCAATTTCAACCAAAAAGTACCTGAAATCACCATAAAATACAAAAACTCAAAGTAGAATCCAAAAATATGAATTTTGCACTAAAACTTATGAAAATATAATAAAACTATATGAAAATGATACCAAAAAGCGTATAAAATATCCGCTCATCAGGACACTAAACTTAAACTATTGCTTCTCCCCAAGCAACCAAAAATAAAGTAGGATTAAAAAGAAGAGAAGGATACACTAAATCTCAGAGTTTTCAATGAAGCTCAGTTTCAATTAGATGAGCGGGACTAGTAGCTTTTTGCTTCTGAATAGTTTCGGCATCTCACTTTCCTTTGAAGCTCAGAATAGTTGGCATCTTTAGGAACTTAGAATCAAGATGATACTATTGATTCTCTTAGTTAAGTTCTTTTTTATTCTTGAACACAACTTCTTTAGAGTCTTGGCCGTGACCCTAAGCGCTTTTTTTTCCAGTATTACCACCGGATACATAAACGCCACAGACATTTAACTGGGTGAACCCCTTAGGATTGTGATTCAGCTTTGCTAAAATCCTCAGAAAGTGGTGTCCAGAGTTCTTAAACACACTCTTTGCTTTGGATCACGACTTTAACTGCTCAGTCTCAAGCTTTTCACTTGACACCTTCACACCACAAGCATATAGTCAGGGAAGCAGCTCATTTGAACTGTTTAGGCTAAGATTTTTTCTTTTAGGCCCTCCTAACTATTGATGCTCAAAGCCTTGGATCTTTGCTCTTGCCTTTTGGTTTAAAGAGCTATTGGCTTTTTCTTTTTCTGCTTGCTTTTTTTTTCACAATGTAATTTTTTTTCTTTTTTTTTATCGCTTTTTGCTACTTTTTCTTGCTTCAAGAATCAATTTTTGAATTTTTCAGATTACCAATAATACTTCACTTTTATCATCATTCTTTCAAGAGCCAACATTCTTAACTCCAATATCAAATATGCACTGTTTATTCATACATTCAAAAAACAAAAGTTAAACTATTCTTATTATATAACTCGAAATTCATGTGTCTCCCTATTCTTTTTCAATTAAAATTTTCTTTTAAGCAATGTGAGAGATGCATGAAATATTTCATAGCTTTAAGACATAAAATAAGGATGATCATGCACTAGAAACAGACAATAAGATAAAACACATGGAAAATAAAAAAAATAACATAAGCAAACAGGAGATAAAAGGGATGAATCCACCTTAGTGATGGCGGCTACTACTCCTTCTGGAAAGTCCAACGGAGTGCTTGATCTCTTCTATGTCATGCCCTTGTCTCTATTGTTCTTCCTTCATGGCTCTTTTATCTTCTCTCATGGCCCTTTGATCTCCTCTTATTTCATAGAGGAAGGTGGAATGCTCTTGATGTCCCATCCTCAGCTGATTCATGTTGGAGCTTAATTCTCCTAGAGAAGTTTGCAATTGGTCCTAATAGCCTTGGAGAGGAAAATGCATCCCTTGAGGCATCTCAGGGATTTCTTGTTAAGGCAGCTCCACATGCTCTTGTTGAGGTGCATGTATAGGCTCTCTTGTTTGCTCCATCCTTCTTTTAGTGATGGGCTTGTCCTCCTCAATGGGGATGTCTCCTTTTATGACAATCTCAGCTGAATTGTATAGATGACAGATAAGGTGGGGGAATGCCAACCTTGCTAATATGGAAGGCTTTTCAGCTTTCTTGTACAATTCCTGAGGTATCACCTCATGTACATCCATCTCACTCCCAATCATGATGCAATAAATCATGATAGCTCTGTCAATGGTCACCTCTAACCAATTGCTAGTAGGGATGATAGAGAGTTGGATAAATTTCAACCATCCTCTAGCTACAGGCTTGAGGTCAAGCCTTCTTAGTTGGATAGGCTTGTCTTGGGCATCCCTCTTCCACTGAGCTCCTTCCACAAATGTCTGAAATTTTATAACAACTCCTGCTGAATTGCATAGATGACATATAAGGTAGAAAAACGCTAACCTTGCTAAGGTGGAAGGCTTTTCAGCTTTCTTGTACAATTCCTGAGGTATCACCTCATGTACATCCATCTCACTCCCAATCATGATGCAATAAATCATGATAGCTCTGTCAATGGTCACCTCTAACCAATTGCTAGTAGGGATGATAGAGAGTTGGATAAATTTCAACCATCCTCTAGCTACAGGCTTGAGGTCAAGCCTTCTTAGTTGGATAGGCTTGTCTTGGGCATCCCTCTTCCACTGAGCTCCTTCCACAAATGTCTGAAAGGACTTGGTCCAATCTCCGGTCAAAATTGACTCTCCTAGTGTAAGGATGTGGGTCTCCTTGCATTACTGGCAAATGGAGTGCCAACCTTACACTCTCTAGGCTGAAATCCAAGGGTCACCCTCGGATCATGGTGCTCCAATTTTTTGGATGTGGGTTCACACTAGTGTTATGGTTTTTAGTGACCCATGCATTAGCATAGAACTCTTGCACCATCAAGATTCCAACTTCTCGAATAGGATTGGTTAGGACTTCCTAACCTCTCCTCCGGATTTCTCGTCGGATCTCCGGGTACTCATTCTTTTTTAGCCTAAATGGGACTTCAGGAATCACCCTTTTCTTTGTCACTACTTCATAGAAGTAGTCTTGATGAGCTTTGGTGATGAATCTCTCCATCTTCCAAGGTTTGGAGGTGGAAGCAACTACTTTTCCTTTCCTCTTTCTAGAGGATTCTCTGACTTTGGGTGCCATAAATGTGAATGAAAAGCAAAAATCAAGGCTTTTCCAATATCAAACTTAAAATCTTTGCTCATCCTCGAGCAAAAAAGAACAAAATGGAATAAAAGAGTAAAAAAAGAAGAGAATAGATGAAGAGGAAGAGGAGGATTCGGCCAAATGGGGCTTTAGTGTATAGAGTGTGTGTATGAAGGGTAGGAAGAGGGGGTATTTATAGGGGTGGGATAGGGTAGGGTTCGAATGAATGGGTGGGAATTGGGTGGGAATTTTGAATTTGAAGTGGGTAGGGGTTGTGGGAGTTATGATGGTTTTGGAAAGAGATATGGATGTGATTGGGTTAGGATTTATGGGGAAGAGTGTGTGGGGAAGAGTGAAAGTAGAAGAGAGAAGAAGGTGGGGTAGGTGGAGATTCTGTGGGATCTACTGGTCCTGGGAGGCTGGGGAATTCGAATTCCCTGCCCCCTTGTGGGTGTTGAACGCCCAGTTCTTGTTCCAAGCTGGCATTCAACGCCAGCTATATGCTACTTATGGGGCGTTGAACGCCCATTGGGGTGCTCCTTCCTGGCATTTAACGCCAGGTCTCTACCTCCTTTGGGGCATTGAACGCCCAGTCTCTGCCCCTGGCTGGCGTTCAATGCCAGCAATGTTGCTCCTCATGGGCATTGAACGCTCACTTTGGCCCCCTTGTCTGGCGTTCAATTCAAGCAAGGTACCTGCTCTAGGGTGTTCTATTTCCAGCTCTGACTGTTTCTGTTTCTATTCTAACTACTGCACATGAAAACAAACTTAAACAAATAAGAAAATTAAACTGATATAACTAAAAATAAACTTAATGAAAAACAGAAATAACTTTAATTATGGTTGGGTTGCTGATAAACCCTGTTTTTAGGGTTTATCTTGTATGGATTTTGAGGGTTTTATCTATGTTCTTTCACACTTATTCATATAAAATGTATGGTTTTGTGTTTCCTTCCCGATTTTGCTTCATGGATAAAAACATGCCTCTTTCACACTAAATGTGTTATATTTGAATTCTCTTCTATTATCATTCAATGCCGTGATCTGTTTGTTAAGTGATTTCAGAGTTTATAGGGCAAGGATGGCCTAGAAGAGAGGAAGGAAGCATGCATAAATGGAAGGAGCATGGAAATTGGAGCTTTGGAGCTTAAGCAGCGACGCGCACGCGTGCTGTACGCGTAAGCGTGGATGCACGCTAATAGGATCGGCGCGAAGAAGCCAAAAGCTAGAAGCCGGCGCATTCGCATGGCTAAGCCAAAACCTCATGGACACGCACGCGTGCTGTACGCATACGCGTCGGTGCTGGCACGTGATTTTTAAGTGAAATTGTACTGGGCGAATTCACAGAGGCTGTGGGGCCAAATCTGAACCAACTCTAGCGCCTAAACACTTAAGAGGACCAAGCGATGAAGGGATTCTCATCAATCATTCACACATTTAGATATTTTTAGTTAGTTTTTGGAAGTTACATTTTGTAGAGAGAGAAACTCTAGCTTCTCTCTAGGGTTTTGCTTCTCAATTTGGAATTCTCTTGGATCCATTGGTGAGATATTTTGTCAATTCAATTCTACATTGCTTTAAGTTGTAGATCTAATTCTCCTACTCTCAATCTAGTTCCTGTTACTCAAGTTACTTGTGGATCTTAGATTTGGAATTTTGTTACTTTGATTTTCATTAATGCTTGAGGAATTTTATGTTCATTGTTGCCAATTATTTGATTGTTGTTAATCTCTTGTAGTGGATATCTTTGATTTCAAGTTTATTCTCAATTTTACAATGTCCTTCATCCTTGCTCTCCAAGTGTTTGAGAAAATGCCAACTTTAGCTATGGAGTAGACTTTTTATTCTTGGCATGGGGGTTGAGATATTGGAGACACTTGAATAATCAATATCCTTTGTTGATTATCAATTGGAAATTGCTAATTGATTTGTATATCACTAAAGCTAGACTTCCCTAGGGTTAGACTAGGACTTGTGAACTCAACTTGATTACTTTCACTTGACTTTCCTTCATGCTAGAGGTTAACTAAGTGAAGCAATAACTAATTGTGGTCACAATCGATAGAGATTGTGATGATAGGAAGTCCAATTCTCACTCGTAGCCAAGGATTTTATATTGCTTGATTGTCATTCTCACATTATTAGCTTGCTCCTTTCTTGCCTTAAGCTCCAAAACACCAATACAACTTCTAACCAATGATGTGCATCTTGGAGCACTCCTAGGGAGAATGACTCGGGACTAATACTCTCGGTTATTGATTTTGGATTGTGGTGACACAATTTCTTTGTTTGATGTGGAATTACGTGTCAGTTTAGACTATACTCACGATTGGATTTATTGATAAATTCTACACCAGCATAAAATCTCTCATCAAAATGGCGCCATTGCCAGGGAGTTGCACATGAGTGACATGTTGTTGGTTAATGTAAATATGTTAATATTGTGAATATCTTGCTTTTTGATTATTTCTTGGTTTTGTTAGTAATTAGGAGTTTGCTTTTTCCTTGCCTTTTAATATTTTTTGTTTTGATTCTCTCTTTTCCATATGAATTCTCGTCCTTGTGGTTTTGGATATGGTTATGACTATGTTGTAGGTAACGAAAATTTGAATGATGGCTCACATTATGGGAGAGATGAATTCTTGAGAAAGGAGCCATATCCATTTGAGCAATCACCATGGCAACCTCCTCAACCAAGCTATTATGATTGCAATCCCTCCTATGATGCATATCATTACAATGGATATGATGGTTCTTATCATGATTATGCCACTCAAACACCATCATTCCATGAACCATATTCTCAACATAGTCCTCAAACACCATCATTCCAACCACCATACTCCTAATCCACATCCTATTTCCATCAATCACCTCTACACAATCCTAATCCATATCCTCCATATGCACACACCTATAATGTAACAGCCCAGGCCACCCGCTAGCACGATATTGTCCACTTTAGCACACAAGGCCTCACAATTTTGCCTTTGACGATAGGGATGATAGCCGAAGCCCTCCACTTACTCGTCAAAATGCGTCATGCTAGGGAGAGGTATCCACACCCTTATAAGGCATGCTTCGTTCCCCTCCCTAACCGATGTGGGCCTTACAATCCACCCCCTAAGGGAGCCCAGCGCCCTCGCTGACACATCGATCCGAGCTCCGGCTCTGATACCATCTGTAACAGTCCAGACCACCCGCTAGCATGATATTGTCCGCTTTGGCACACAAGGCCTCACGGTTTTGCCTTTGATGATAGAGATGATAGCCAAAATCCCCACACTCACTCGTCAAAACGCATCATGCTAGGGAGAGGTATCCACACCCTTATAAGGCATGCTTCGTTCTCCTCCCCAACCGATGTGGGCCTTACATATAACCATTATGACCAAGCACCCATGGAACCACCACCACTTCAACATCACTACCCCATGGATGATACACTTGGTATCATTTCTCAAGAGCAAAAAGAGCTCCAAATCGCACTCACTAGTTTCACCTCCGCCTTCTAAGAGTTTATATCCCGTGTACCTCTATCTTCTACCAACAACCAAAACACCTTCCAAGAGTTTAACGAACCTCATTTCCAACCACATAATGAGCTTTCCATCCCACCACCACCCTCCATGAAAGAACATCCGTATCCATCAATCCAAGAGCAACATGATCCCAATTATACGATTGATATGGACCAAGAGAGAAGGGATCGTCTTAGGGACTTAATGGATCGGATTCATGCATCCATACTTCAAGGGAAGAAAGAGGATGCCCAAAAGGTGGAGGTAGTAGAGACCCTTGAAGATGATGGAATAGTTGAAGAAGATCTAGGGGAGGTTGAACAAGAAGGAAACTCCATCATTGAAGACAACTCTACATCAAATGACAATGGTTACCTTGTTGAAACTTCTTCCATTGAATGTGAAACCAATGCTGATGAGGAATATATACATCCTCCAACACACATATTGATTAATAAGAAAGAGTTGGAAGTTAGCAAATAAGACGAGATTAAAGAAGGTTGTCAAAAGATGGAAGTCATCAAGAAGGAGCCAAAGGAAGTGGAGCCTACAATGTCAAGACCATTGGATATCTTCCTTGCTAAGCCGCCATCCAAACTACAAATTGAATGGGTAATCATCTTATCCTTTAATTTCCTTGGCCCATATCAATACGCATTATTAGAAACGGATGGTCAACTTAGAGCTATGTGTGGGCTAGAAAGTAGAAAGGAGTTGCGTGTTGGTTGGCAACAAGAATCAAGGTGCATAGTAGAAGAAAGCTCAAACTTTAGGATTCATGGTTGGAGTGAAGCTCAATTCAAAGGAACTAGGATGATGAGTAGGAGTTACAAAGAGAATTCAACAAGTTTGTCATCCAAATGGAAGAATGAAGATCGAGAAGTAAGGGGGTTGACAAACAATGTATGGGACCCCGGAGTATACATAGATAATCATCAACTTTGGGGCCTTGGTACTCGCTTAAGATCTCTTGGTAGCTTGACGCGCCTAGTTTGGGATCCCGGAAGCTATTGAAAATGCAAGCATTGGTGGAGATTCAAGGAAGAGTTCAAGCATAGGCCACCCTAGTAAGGACTCTACCAAATGTCCAACTTAAGGACTTTAAATAAAAGTGCTAGGTGGAAGACACCCCACCATGGTAAACTCTTTCCATTCTCTTGTACATATAATCAATGAGTGATTTGAGTTGCCATTGTAGGTAGTTTTCTTCTTTGAATATTCTTATTTTAATGCTTTGAATGTTAGTTTGTTTAAATTGCACTTTTGTCTTGAATCGCATTTTGCTTGAAGTGCAAGTTTTGTTTGTTATGTTCAAAAAAAAAAGAGGGGATAGGGGGGCAGGGACGCGTACGCGCACACCACGCGTACGCGTCGATGCGTGGCTGATGCCCCATACATCATCCCAGAGAGTTACGCGAGTTTGGCGCGAGCACTGTGCTTCTAGCGCAAGTTTCACTCACGCGTACACGTACATTACGCGTACGTGTCGATCCGCAGAAGGGAAGGCACGCGTACGCATATAGCACGCGTACGCGTCGATGCGTTAACCCAGATCCCATACATCTAACCCGAGAGTTACGTGAACTTCGCGCGAACACTGTGCCTGAGGCACAACTGCCCCTATGACGCGTACGCGTCGATTGTCCATTTTGCACACTCCATGCGTGAGCGTGGGTGACGCTTACGCGTCGCCTCGTGCTTTCTTTATCCTCTATTTTCTATTATCTCTCCTCTCTTTCTTCTTTCTTCTCTCCTTCTTCCTTTATGCCTCTCTTCTTCTCTACTCTTCCTTTCTTCCTTCCTTCTTTTCTTTTCAAAATCCCGCTTCCTATTTTCATTTTCTTTTATATGTTGCATTTGCATACCCTGCTTCATTGCATTTTAACTTTGCTTTTATAGCTTGTCCTTTTTTTTTTCTATGTTTCTTATTTTAATAATGGTGCTGCATTCTCATACTCAATTGTTGAGATTTTCTTAGTTAGTTTTGGTGCTTCTTGACTTGTTGGATATAGATGGGTGATGGAATTTTTAAATCAATGCTTAATCTTTTATAGCTCTTGTATTCTTTGTCCATTGATATGACCTCATACTGTCTATCATGGCCTATTTTTTTTCTTGTTTGAACTTGATGCTCAATATTCTCTTCATGCTTTGACTTTACTCTTGCATCGAGTATTATTGATATGCCTTAGCTTATATTGCTCTCTCGTCTACATGTTACAGCTGTCATGTAGTTGAGGACCTTACTCTTATTCGGCAGTAGCCCCCGCCTACGTGCTATTTGCTTTGATATTTTCATTGTAGGCTTAATTTCTTTCTTTTTCTTTCCTTTTAGGTTGGCCACCAAAAGAGGAAACGAAAAAGCTTTTAAACGGGGCTACAAACAAGTCATCCGCACAATCTTTTGAAGAAACTCATCAATTGTAGCAACCCGTCCACTTTGCTCCCCTTTGCAAGCATCGAGGACGGTGCAATCTTTAAGTGTGAGGAGGTCGTTCGACCGATCTCCATGGGTAACAATTTCCTTTCTCAACACCAATTTTTTATTTTTCTTTGTTAGATTAGTTATTGCATTGCATGATAGGTTGCATGTTAGTTAGAATTTATACCTATTTTACCACGTCTTTCTTATTAGGTCTACTTGGTTAGGGCGACGACTTCCTTTCCAAGAAACTATAATTTTTGGGCAACCCTACCAATTTGAAAATTTTTTGTGTCAATCTTGCTTGAGGAATGTATTTTGGAACATGGTTTTAGAGTTGAGAACACAAGCAAGTGAGACTTGAGCCAATTTCGTGGTTACATCTTATAACCACTTATCTTCCTTCTTTTGTGCATTGTTCTCCTTCTATGATTGTGATCCTTGATTTGCTTGACTCTATATGTCCATTATTGTGTGTATGAATGCATGTATGTGATTGAGGCCATCATTTCACTAAGCCACTTACCCAAATAGCCTTACATTATAACAACCTTTGTTAGCCAACTTTGAGCCTACGATTAACCCACTTGTTCTTAATTTTAGCACATTACAAGCCTAAAGCGGAAAACCATAAATGTCCTTATTTGAATCTTTGATCAGCTTAGGCTAGTGTGTGTGTGGCATTCAAGTGTGGGGAACTTGGGATATTGGTTGAGGTAAGATCATGTTTTTGTTTTTATTATATTAGGAATTGGGTACATACTCATGTGTCTATTGAATATGTAAATCATATGCATTGGTACCTTTGTATATAAGTACATCAAAAAGAAAAAAAAGAGAAAAACAAAAAAAGAAAAGAAAAATGAATAATAAAAAAATATATAGAAAAAAAAGAAAAAAAAAAGAAAGAAAGAAAAAGGGGACAAAGTACCCTAAAGTAAGATTCAATAACAATCAATGCATATGTGTAGTGACCAAAGGAGAACGCATGAGTGTGTGAAAAAGTGAGAAATGGATAGTTAAGTTAGCACTTAATTGTATAGGGTGTATATAGGTTAGGTGGGATGCTTAGGTTAATCAAAGATTTGAATTCTAGTCCACTTAGCCATATATATAACCCTACCTTGATCCTAGCCCCATTACAACCTAAGAAAAGACCTCATGATGTATGTATGCATGCATAGAATAACTGTTGATTGTTAAAGGAAGAACAAATTTTGGAAAGCATGAAATAGAGGAGAATCGAGTGATCAACCCTATACACCGAGCGAAGAGAGTGTAAACACTTCCGGTGAGGGTTCGAGGCTCAATTCCTTGTTCCCGGCTCTCGCGAGCGTTCTTCATGCAAGTTATGCGCACTTCACTTTGATGATTGGGATTGGTAGAGTTCATATATTGTTTATCATTTCGCCCTATATACTTATACATGTTCTTGGAAGATTGATTTGCTTTTGATCGAGTAGATAGTAGCACTCATTTTAGTTGCATTCATATAGGTAGATCACATCTTATAAATCCCATTCTCTTGTGATTCTTTGGTCTTTGGCTTTCTTTTAAGCATGAGGACATGCTTGGTCTAAGTGTTGGGAGGTTGATAAACCTCGTTTTTAGGGTTTATCTTGTATGGATTTTGAGAGTTTTATCGATGTTCTTTCACACTTATTCATATAAAACGCATGGTTTTGTGTTTCCTTCCTGATTTTGCTTCATGGACGAAAACATGCCTCTTTCACACTAAATGTGTTATATTTGAATCCTCTTCTATTACCATTCGATGCCGTGATCTGTTTGTTAAGTGATTTCAGAGTTTATAGGGCAAGGATGGCCTAGAAGAGAGGAAGGAAGCATGCATAAATGGAAGGAGCATGGAAATTGGAGCTTTGGAGCTTAACCAGCGACGCGCACGCGTGCTGTACGCGTAAGCGTGGATGCGCGCTACTAGGATCAGTGCGAAGAAGCCAAAAGCTAGAAGCCGGCGCATTCGCATGGCTGAGCCAGAACCTCATGGACACGCACGCGTGCTGTACGCATACGCATCGGTGCTGGCACGTGATTTTTAAGTGAAATTGTGCTGGGCAAATTCACAGAGGCTGTGGGGCCTAATCTGAACCAACTCTGGCACTGAAACACTTAAGAGGACCAAGGGATGAAGGGGTTCTCATCAATCATTCACACATTTAGATATTTTTAGTTAGTTTTTGGAAGTTACATTTTGTAGAGAGAGAAACTCTAGCTTCTCTCTAGGGTTTTGCTTCTCAATTTGGAATTCTCTTGGATCCATTGGTGAGATCTTTTGTCAATTTAATTCTACATTGCTTCAAGTTGTAGATCTAATTCTCCTACTCTCAATCTAGTTCTTGTTACTCAAGTTACTTGTGGATCTTAGATTTGGAATTTTGTTACTTTGATTTTCATTAATGCTTGAGGAATTTTATGTTCATTGTTGCTAATTGTTTGATTGTTGTTAATCTCTTGTAGTGGATATCTTTGATTTCAAGTTTATTCTCAATTTTACAATGTCATTCATCCTTGCTCTCCAAGTGTTTGAGAAAATGTCAACTTTAGCTATAGAGTAGACTTTTCATTCTTGGCATGGGGGTTAAGATATTGGAGACACTTGAATCATCAATATCCTTTGTTGATTATCAATTGGAAATTGCTAATTGATTTGTATATCACTAAAGCTAGACTTCCCTAGGGTTAGACTAGGACTTGTGAACTCAAATTGATTACTTTCACTTGACTTTCCTTCATGCTAGAGGTTAACTAAGTGAAGCAATAACTAATTGTGGTCACAATTGATAGAGATTGTGATGATAGGAAGTCCAATTCTCACTCCCAGCCAAGGCTTTTATATTGCTTGATTGTCATTCTCACATTATTAGCTTGCTCCTTTCTTGCCTTAAGCTCCAAAACACCAATACAACTTCTAACCAATGATGTGCATCTTGGAGCACTCCTAGGGAGAACGAATCGGGACTAATACTCTCGGTTATTGATTTTGGATTGTGGTGACACAATTTCTTTGTTTGATGTGGAATTACGTGTTGGTTTAGACTATACTCACGATTGGATTTATTGATAAATTCTACACCGGCATAAAATCTCTCATCAGTTGTCTCCCAACGAGCGCTTCTTTAACGTCACTAGCTTGACGGTTAGCTCCTTACGGAGATGGATAGGGGCTTAGGATTTCGCCCCCTTACAATGAACTTCTTGCCTGTGCTCTCATGGATAAGCTCCACATGCTCTAGAGATAGGATCTTGTTCACTGTGTGTGGAATGATTGGGTTGTCAGTGAAGACAACTCTCATGCCAGGTGAGAGGCTTTCAGTGGGGATCTTTTTATCCCTCCAGCCCTTAGGTACTTTCTTCTTAGTACCAGTGTTCTCAGTGCTTGATGATGGCTGCCCAACACCAAACTTAAGATTGGTGTCTGGAGGTGATGAGTCCATATTTGACGATATATTTTAGCTTGATTTGAATAGATTTCATAAGATAAATTCACACTTAATCACCAAAATAGCATACTTTTGTGTTTTCTCCCTAAATTGATCTTAAATGTGAAAACATGCGTTTTTGTGCTTAAATTAGTGATTCTAATCCCACTTTTATGCCATTCGATGCCATGACATGTTTATTGAGTGATTTTAGGTCCTAGAGGCAAGATTGGCATGGCAAAAGTGGAAGAAAGCATGTACAAAGCGAGAACACATGAAGAAAACAAGAAGGAAACTAAAGTATGGGATCCCGATATAAGTTCCAATGATCAACAATTTTGGATTTCAATTGCTTGCTTGAGGTTGCTTGAGAGCTTGATGTACTTCATTTGGGATCCCGGAGGATCTTGGAAGAGCAAGCATGGTTGGCAACTCAAGGATGGATGGAAGCACAAGCCTCCTTGATGAGAGCTCCAACCAAATGTCCAACTTGAGGACTTTAAACTAAAGTGCTAGGTGGGAGACACCCTACCATGGTAATATCCTTTTAACTTTTTTTTTCTTTTAATTTTTGGTTATTGAATTTTGTCTCTTTAACTAGCATAGTTTGATTAGATTCTAGGCTTAATTTAGTTGCATTTTAGTTTTGATCATGTGTTTTTTAAAGAATGATATGTTTTGGGATTGGTAACCTTTGATTGATATCATGGTTGGTGCCTTAGAGGCATTAAAAATGTTGCAGAAACAGAGTTTTGTGCGTGCGCACAGCCTTGTGCGTATGCACAGCCTTGTGCGTACGCACACTTTCCCTAGCTTTTGCCATCTGTGCGTGCGCACAATCCTGTGCGTACGCACACTTCATGTCATACACTCTGTTCACAGTGCTCGCACACTCTATGTGTTCGCACCGCAGCACATTTTTTATTCTGTGCGTACGCACACATGGTCCTTTTGCCCTTCTAAAAAAAATCAAGAAGGGGACAATAGTTTCCTCCAAGGAAAAAGAAATTACAAATAAGGAATGCATATGTATTGTGAATGAAAGACCGTACATGAATGTGTTTAAAATGAGATTATGGAAGGTTAGAAGTGCATATTTTTGTTATTGGATTGATATAGGTTGAGTTGGATATCTAAACTAATCAAGGATTTAATTTTAGTCCACTTGGCCATATCTATCCCACCTTGACACTAACCCCATTACAACCCTAAAAAATCCTCATGATAATTGCATTCATTTTTCACACGTTTGTTGATTGTTAGATGAAAAGCAAATCCTTGAAAGCATGATTAGAGGATACTTGAGTGAATTGACCCTAAACACCGAATGATTAGAGTGCATACACACCTAGTGAGGGATCAATTACTCAATTCTATGTCTCCACCGCTCTTATCATGTATTCTTGTAAGTTGCTTCATTTTGATGACTTGAATCAAGTCTTTAGATTTTGATTGCATTGGATTATTTCTTTGCTTAGCCCTATATGTTCATATACTTGCTTGGAAATTTGTTGGGTTGTTTTCACAAAATTAATAGCAAACTATATATAGATAGATAGGTATAGATAGTATATAGTATACTTGCATGCATATAGATAGTTGCATTTAATAAGTTGTTACCCTTTGATTATTCTCCTTTGTTTGGTTTAGCATGAGGACATGCTATTGTTTAAGTGTGGAGGAATTGATGAGTCCATATTTGACGATATATTTTAGCTTGATTTGAATGGATTTCATCACATAAACTCACACTTAATCACCAAAATAGCATACTATTGTGTTTTCTCCCTAAATTGATCCTAAATGTGAAAACATGCGTTTTTGTGCTTAAATTAGTGATTTTAATCCCACTTTTATGTCATTCGATGCCATGACATATTTGTTGAGTGATTTTAGGTCCTAAAGGCAAGATTGGCAAGGCAAAAGTGGAAGGAACATGTACAAAGGAAGAACATATGAAGAAAACAAGGAGGAAGCACACACTGGAGTGTGCGTGTGCACAACCCTACATGCATACGCACAAGAAGAAATTCAGCATGTGTGTGTGCACACAACCCTCTGTACGTACACACAAGTGAACATTCAACAAAGTGTGCGTACGCACACATCTGTGCGTACGCACAGGTCCCTGCACGTGAATTCATTAATGAAACACGTGATCCGTAATTTTGGGGCCTTTGGCCCAGTTTTGGAAGGCTTGATGCTGAATGGGAGTGCTATATCAAAGGGAATTGAAGCCAAGAGCTTTCATTAGGACTTAGAACTTTATTTTTACATTTTTCCATAGTTTTAGGAATAGGAGTAGTGTAGGGTAGTTTTCTTCATTTTCTCTTCTAGGGTTCCCTAAACTTTCCTTGTAGAATTTTATAGTCAAGCTTGATCTTTGATTTTACTCATCTTTATTGTAAGTACTCTTTAATCTTCTCTTTAATTACAATACTCTTGCCTTATTTTCTTCTAGTTCAAGTTACTTGTTTATACATACAATTTTGGTTTCTTGAGCTTTTGATTGATGAATTTAATGTTTTATGCTTTATATATGCTTTTTTGATTGTATATTGTTGATATTGTGAATATTTTGGTTATAGTTTTCATTTTCCTTTGCAATTTCTCATGTTTTGGTTATATGCCCAACAAGTGTTTGTGAAAATGCCACTTGGTAATTTTGAGTAGATTTTCACACCTTGGCTTGGGATTTGAGTTCCTAGGATACTAGAGTCATAATGTCCGACATTTAGTGGCAATTCTTAGGTAGTTAGTTGACTCTTGTTTCCATTGACGCTAGCTTTTTACCAATTAATTTGGTAAGTTAGCTAGGACTTATGGATTAAGGTCAATTATGCTTGCTTGACTTACTCCTCGATGTTAGGTGTAGACGAAGTGAGATTGACTCATCATAGTTGCCATAGTCGTGGTTATGACGATGATAGGATTCCTTGGGTTCTCACTCCCAAGTCAAGGCTCTTTTATGCATTTATAGCATTTTTACTAGTTTTGACCTTCTTTCCTTTTAATTGCGTTAATTCCAATTTCGATCATCTCTTACTTCTTTTATTTCTTAGTTCCTTTAATCTTTTGTTCTTTGATTGCAAAACCCTTTTTTCCCCACAACCAAGAAAGTGACACCTCAATTGCATTCCGAGGGAGAACGACCCGAGGTTTCATTACTCTCGGTTAATTGTTTTTATTTGAAAATCAAACTTTGATTGTGGGGATTGCTTGTTGGTCTAGACTATGCTTGCAATGAAGAGATCTTTATTTTGATTAATTCTAGATTGATATTAAATCCCACTCATCAGGAGGCTCTGTATAACTGTGCACTGAGAGAGAGGAATCGAACACTAAGTGTTGTACAACTGTTTCTCTTTTGTCAGAGGGAGAGTTGGGATTAGGCATTTTGAAAAAGATGTGGTCCTCCCATAACTGTAAGATTAGCTCTCCCTTTGCTACATCAATGATGGCATTGGTAGTGGCTAAGAAGGGTCTTTCAAGGATAATGGATTCATCATCTTCCTCCCCATTATCCAAGATTATGAAATTTGCAGGGATGTAAAGGTCCTCAACCTTTACTAAGACACCCTCTATATGACCATAGGCCTTTTTCATTGACTTGTCTACCATCTCTAATGAGATTCTTGCAGCTTGTACCTCAAAGATTCCCAACTTCTCCATTATAGAGAGTGGCATAAGGTTTATGCTTGACCCTAGGTCACATTGTGCCTTCTCAAAGGTGATGGTGCCTATGGTGCAAGGAATCAGAAAGCGTCCAGGATCTGGCAGCTTCTGAGGTAGTTTCTGTTGAACCAAGGCATTGAGTTCCTTGGTGAGGACTGGAGGTTCTTCCTCCAATGGTTCTGTGCCAAACAAGTTGGCATTTAGCTTCATAAGAAGTCCTAGGTACCGAGCAAATTGCTCTTCCCTAGCTTCCTCTTCCTCATCAGAGGAAGAGTATTCTTCAGATTCTATGATCTTCAACCAAGCATTCAAGGGAACTTCAATGGGCTCCTCATGAACCTTGGGTTCTATCAGTTCTTCAATAGGAAAGTTCTCAATGGGCTTAGGGTCTCCAACTACTCCTATTGTGGCATTCAACACCAAGACTTGTGTCTCCTCTGGCGTTGAACGTTCAACTTGTATCCCTTTACTGGCGTTCAACGCCAGTTGTTGTGTTTCTTTGGGCGTTGAACGCCCAATAAGGACCTCCTTACTGGCGTTCAACGCCAGTGATGGTGCTTCCTTGGGCATTGAACGCCCAGTAAGGTGTTCCTTACTGGCGTTCAATGCCAGATCATCCCCTTCAGATTCGGCCTCAATGTCCACTGTGATGGTCTTGCACTCTTCTCTTGGGTTCACTTCAGTGTTACTAGGAAGAGTGTTAGGAGGGGTCTCAAGAATTCTCTTGCTCAACTGACCAACTTGTACCTCCAGATTTCTAATGGAGGACCTAGTTTCCATTATGAAACTGTGAGTGATCTTAGAGTGTTCAGAGACTATGGTTGCTAAGTCAGAAAGGCTCTGCTTAAAAGTCTCCATGTTTTGTTGAGAAGAAGGGAATGGTTTATTATTAAACTTATTCTGGTTTCTTCCACCTTGATTATTGTTGAAGCTTTGCTGAGGCTTTTGTTAATCCTTCCATGAAAGGTTAGGATGATTTCTTCATGAGGAGTTGTAGGTGTTTCTATAGGGTTCTCCCATGTAATTCACCTCTTCCATCATGGGTTGATCTGGATCATAGGCATCTCCTTCATAGGAGGTGTCTTGAGTACTGCCAGCTGCAGCTTGCATTCCAGTCAAATGCTGAGAGATCATGTTGACTTGTTGAGTTAAGATCTTGTTCTGAGCCAGTATGGTATACAGAGTGTCAACTTTCAGGACTCTTTTCTTCTGAGCTACCCCATTTATCACAGGGTTTCAATCAGAAGTATACATGAATTAGTTGTTTGCAACCATTTCAATGAGTTCCTGTGCCTCTTCAGGCGTTTTCTTCAAGTAGAGTGATCCACCAGCAGAATGGTCCAATGACATCTTGGACATCTCAGATAGACCATCATAGAAGATACCTAAGATAGTCCATTCTGAGATCATGTCAGGAGGACATCTCCTGATCAGTTGCTTGTATCTTTCCCAAGCTTCATAGAGGGATTCACCCTCTTTTTGTCTGAAAGTTTGAACTTCCACTCTGAGCTTGCTCATTTTCTGAGGTGGAAAGAACTTGGCCAAGAAAGTATTGACCAACTTTTTCCAAGAGTCTAGGCTTTTCTTAGGTTGAGAATCCAACCATATCCTAGCTCTGTCTCTGACAACAAAGGGAAAATGCATAAGTCTGTAGACCTCAGAATCCACTCCATTGGTCTTAACAGTATCACAGATTTGCAAAAATTCAGATAGGAATTGATGTGGATCTTCCAGTGGAAGTCCATGGAATTTGCAATTCTATTGCATTAGAGAGACTAACTGAGGCTTAAGCTCAAAGTTATTTGCTCTAATGGCAGGTATGGATATACTTCTTCCATAGAAGTCAGAAATGGGTGCAGTGAAGTCACCAAGAACCTTCCTTGCATCTCCTCCATTGTTCTGTTCGGCTGCCATGTTTATATTTTCAGTTTCTCGTTCAAAACATTCTGTGAGGTATCTTCTGAAGTGTTGTGCTTTAACTAGTTGTAAACGCTTCCTTAGGGTCCTCTCAGGTTCAGGGTCAGGATCAAAGAGAGTTTCTTTATCCCTGTTCCTATTCATAAACAAGAAAAAGAAGAACAAGAAAGGAAGAGAATGGGAGTTTCTATGTCAAATTAAAGGATAGAGAACTCCCTGTGATACTTGAAAAAGAAAGAAGAATGAAGATAGGGGAATGAGAAGAATAATTCGGTTATTAGGGGAAGAAGAATTCAAATATTAAGAAGAAAAAAGAGAAGCTAGAATTAAAATATTTTTGTTTTTATTTTTTTTATTTATTTAATTTTGAAAACAAGAAAGAAATTATAAGCTAATTAACTAAAAAGATTTGAAAATTGAAGGATGATTTTTGAAAAAGAAGAGAGAGAAAGAAGTGAGAAGTTTTCGAAAATGGAAGAGAGAGGAATTAGTTAGGAAGTTTTAAAAAAGAAAAAGAGTAAACTACCATTTCTACCCATAAAAATTGAAGACGTTGACATATCTACTCATAGAATATAAAAATTATCATTTGTACCCATAAAAGATTGACTTTCGCATGCAAAATTACCCAAACCCTAAATAATTACATAAAATTCCCAAACTACCCCCTTCTCTTCTCTCACGCACCCACCCTCACTCACTATCTGCAGCACCTAAACCACCACTACCGTAGCATCATCTCCCTTCCTACTCTCTCTCTCTCTATCACTCACTCACTCACTCACTTTTTCTCTCTCATCTCTTGAACATCAACATAGCCCAGCCACTATCCTCTTTAAAATCACAAAAAAGAACAAACTCAGATCAAATTGAAGAATAGAATATGCATAAATTCAAAATAAAACCCTATTTCTTAGAACCTTCACCAAAAATTGACAATTTCTCAGACTTCAGATCACCATTTTTGTTGCGAATAACACAGAACACTAATTTTGATTTTGGCGACACTGGGAGGAGATGGCGAAGATGCATCGCTAGGAGGAGAAGAGAGCAGTGATGCCGAGAGAAGGAGAAGACGAAGACATGACATTTGGAAAAGGAAGGAACTCAATGCTGAAGAAGTTGGGGTTACAAAAAATAGAGGATTCTGCTACTTCCTGAAGCCAGAAACCTCCCAAAGAAGAAGAAGAAGAAGAAGAAGATGATGAGGGGAGGAGAAGATGGAGCTCGCGATGGCAAAAGGAGGAACCACCATTAATGCACAAAAGAGAGAGAGAGAAGAATGACAAAGAAGAGAGAAACATCAATAGGAAAAGAAGAGGAAGGAGAAAAGTGCGAAGAGGGGGGAGAGAAAGAACGATTATAGAAGATGGAGGAGAAGGAAGAGAGAGAGAGTGGAAAGGGGATGGTGCTGCAGCAATGCTGGTTCACGGCTTAGATGAAGAATTGAAGAGGATGACCACTAAGGGTAGTTTGGAGATTTTATGTAATTATTTAGGGTTTGGGTAATTTTGCTTGCGAAAGTCAATCTTTTATGGGTACAAATGGTAATTTTAAACTTTTATGGGTAAATATGTCAGCGTTTTCAACTTTTATGAGTAGAAATGGTAGTTTACTCAAAGAAAAAAGAGAAAACAAGTAACTAATTAAGAAAGATTTGAAAAAGATTTAATTTTAAAATTTAAAATTAGAAAAGATAAGATAAAAATTTAAAGAGATTTGAAAAAGATTTGATTTTGAATTTTGAAATTGAAACAAGATAAGATAAAGATTTGAAAATAAGTTGAAAAGATAAGATTGGTGAAGATTTGAAAAGATAAGATTTGAAATTTGAAATTTTAATTTTAAAATTGAGTTTTAAAAATTGAATTTGAAATAAGATAAGATAAGACTTTTTTTTAAATTAGAATTTTGAATTTTAAAGAAAGATAAAAAGATAAGATAAAGATTTGAACAAGATATGAAAAGATAAGAATTTAAATTTGAAATTTGACTTTACTAACAAGAAAATACCAATCTTAAAAATTTTTAAATCAAGATAAGAAAAGAAGGTAAGAATTTCGAAAATTTGAATAAAGATAAAAAAATATTTTTAATTTTTTGAATTAATGTAGAAAGAAAAAAAATAACCAAAAGACACCAAACTTAAAATTTTTAGATCAAAAGACACCAATTTTCGAAAATTAAGAAAACAAACACTAAAAGACATCAAACTTAAAAATTTTAAGATCAAAATAAGAAAAAAAACAAGAACAACTTGAATACCAAGAAAGAACACTTAAGACAATTTCGAAAATTCAAAGAAAACAAAGCACACACAAAAGACACCAAACTTAAGAATTGACACTAAATTCAAACAAAAGACACTATTTTTGAATTTTTTTAAAAAAAAAAGAAGCAAGAAAGTTCAAAACTTTAACGAGAACAAGAACAAAAGACAAAGATTAATAAAGAAAAGAAAGGTTTTGAAAATTTTTTGAAAAGAAAACAAAAGACACAAAACAAAATAGTAAAAAGGTACCTAATCTAAGCAACAAGATAATCCGATAGTTTGTCAAATCTGAACAATCCCAGGTAACGGCACCAAAAACTTGGTGCACGAAACTGACTCCGCACGTTTCGCACAGATAGACCGGCAAGTATACCGGGTCGTCCAAGTAATACCTCAAGTGTATGAGGGTCGATCCCACGGATATTGTTGGTTTGAGCAAGCTGTGGATACCTTGCAGATCTTAGTCAGGCGGATAGAAAAGATAGTTGTCGCGAGAAAACACATAAAATAGATAAATAATTAAAACGTTACTAGATAGGTGTGAAATCAATTGTGTGAGAACGATTGAGGCTTCGGAGATGCTTCTTCCTTCTAGATCAACTTCTCTCACCATCTACTCCAACTTCTGATTGATTCATTCCATGGCAGGCTGTATATGATTAACGCCGGGTCAGCGGTCATTAATCTCCTCTACTTCAGATCAAACACTGGGTCAGCTGTCATCCAATCTGAATGGGGGTGAACCTCTAGCAGTCCATTCCCTTGGTGATCCTAATCAAAATGCCACAGACAAGGTCAGATCTTCCGGATCAGAAAACGCTGCTCATTTGGTTCTAGCCTATACCACAAAGGCCCTAATCGCCCCGCACCTCGGCTGCACTGATGTCTCAAAAAGTACCCAACGAAGCCATGGATTAGCCGTCTAAGAGATGTATAATCAAGCCGGTGGTTCAATACTATCCCGTCAAGGACTCGCAAGAACCCATGTGGAATTAGGATGACGGTCAAGTTACACTCCCAATCCATTAGGATGAAAAACAAAGATACATTCTAGAATAGAATCAAACATAGATTGAAGTAGAATAGTGATATTATTAATTTATGAGAATCAGCAGAGCTCCTAACCTTAACCTTAGGAGGTTAGTGACTCATACTGTACATAATGATGTTCAAATGGGCAAAGATACAAGAGTCCTCTAAAAACAGTGAACTCATGTCTATATATACTAATCTAGCAACTAAGAAATACAGAAAATAAGATAAACTAGTATTGCAGTGCGAAAATCCACTTTCTAGGCCCACTTGGTGAGTGTTTAGGCTGAGCTTGAGTGAAATCCACGAGCTAGTACCCCTCTTGGGCGTTGAACACCAACCTTGGACTCCCCTTTGGGCGTTTGGACGACACCTTCTCCCCTTTGGGCGTTGGACGCCAAGAATGCGGCTGGTGGCTGACATTGAACGCCAGTTTTGGGCCTTCATTTCCAAAGCAAAGTATGGACTATTATATATTTTTGGAAAGCCCTGGATGTTAGATTTCCATAGTCATTGAGAGCGCACCCTTTGGACTTGTGTAGCTCCAGAAATGCTCCTTCGAGTGCATGGAGGTTAGATCCTGACAGCATCTGCAATCTTTTCTCTATCTCTGAATCAGACTTTTACTCAAGCTCTTCAATTTTAGCCAAAAAATACCTGAAATCACCATAAAACACAAAAACTCAAAGTAGAATCCAAAAATATGAATTTTACACTAAAACCTATGAAAATATAATAAAACTTAAAACAAAACATAATGAAAACTATATGAAAATGATGCCAAAAAGTGTATAAAATATCCGCTCCTCATTTAGCAGTTGTAAAAGAATAAAAATTATATATGATTTAGTTTGAATAATTGAGATGTTAGAATTTAATACTTTAATTTTATAAGCAAAGAAAATTAATTACATTATCTCTAATTTTAAATTAAAATACTTAATTAAAAGCCAATTAGCAAATTGATAATTAAATAATATTTTTAAAGTAATTATGAGGGATTAAATTAGATTTTAAATTTATACAATATATCCTAATTTCATTTAAAATTACCCAAACTCCAATTATCTAAAAATCTCTAATTTCAGACTTGCCCCAAATCAAACCCTAACCCAAAAAATTAAACACACAAAATCCTAAATCCCTTCAACCATCAGCCACCACCCCTTTTCCAAAAACAAACATAAAACACGCACACACACAGAAGGGGGAAGAGAGAAACAGGAAGAGAAGGAGAGGGGAAGAGGGAGGACAGCATCGGCGGGCATCACTGCCACCACAATGTCGAGTCGCACCTAGAAGGAATGCGAGAGCACGGGCAGAAGAGATAGGGAGACTGCGTCAGCTCGCCACCGTTGCCGCACCCTGGCCAGTCGTCGCCGATGTTCTATGGAGCCGCCACCAACGAGCTTGCCGTCGTCACCATTGTCGTTGAGAGAGAGAGAAAGAAGACGTGCGAGGGAGCTCAGCCGACAGGAGAGGGGAGACCGCGTCTGATCGTTGCCGCCGCGTTCTATTCTATCATCGTCTTCGTATAGGTCCAAGTCACTGGTGCCATCCTCTTCTGAACCGTCGCTGTCACTGCCAACTTCCACCGCCATCAAGGCTAGTCACAGATGGGAGAGGAAGAAGCTGCTTCCATCGCCGAAAAATGGCGCTGTCATCGCCGAGATCCACTGCCAGTAAGGTTCTTGCTTCGAGTTTTCATTCTTCTGAATTCTGGGAACATTACCGTCAATGCATGGTTGTTACAGTCACTGTCACCCGAGTTCTGGTCGCCACTATCGCTTGAGGTGGCTATCGGAGCTACCGCAAAATCGGTTCAGAGATCGTTGCGGCTTCATTCTCTTATTATAGTAAGTATCTCTTTCTCAGAACCCTCATCATTAATATTCTATTATATGTTATTAAGGATTTCGCAATATTAATGATTTAGGATTGAGTTATCGAGGTTGCATGTTGCGACTAAAGCTGTTTCTATTATTGCAGAAGTAACCGGAGCTGTTTCTATTAAATGATTTTTTACTGTGGTTGAAAGGTGATGTTTGTTGGTGAATTAGTTGATTTCTGAATTTCTGGAAAAATAGAATGAACATGTTGATTTTGGTTTTCTTTGATTTAAATTGATAATGTTTGGTCTTGAATGATAGATTTGGAAATGTTGACTTAAAATGCTAGTTTTGTTGAGTTGAGGTTGAAAAGAGGGGACCCGTGATGGGTGGCAAACTCTGATTTTTAGGAAAGCTGTTGCCGAAATTTTTCTAAGAATTTGAAGAAGTTTTGGTTACAATTTTGAAAATGAATTTGATTGAATAAATTATCTAAATAGATAAATTTTGAATACTTTTATAGATTTTAAAGAGAATCAAATTTTCATGATTTGGTTGAATTGTAATTTTAACCTATTTGATTTTTAATGAAAATGAAAAGAGATTTGATTAACTAGCTAAAGACTTTAAAACAAGAATTTAAGTATACATTCAAGGGTTTGAAAATAAGAGAGTAAGTTTGAAAGTTATACTTGAGGTTGAGATGTGATTAGTGACAATTAGTTTTGATTGAAGTTTGATGATGATTTTGAGATTGAGAGAGAGAGGATAATGATTTAAATGTGATTGAGATTGGTGATGACTAACGATGTCTATGAATAAAAATGGAGTGAAATGTGCGAAATGAGTAGGTTTGATTTTGGTTGATTGCGAATGAGTGGATTGAAGTGGTTTGGGGTTGTTTTATTGAGTTAAAAATTGTTTTAGCTTGTGAATTCTTGGAAAGGTTGGTAAATTCTATTTTTGGTTTAAACTAATTTTTGACCAACTTCGACAGGCTGTAACTCGGTCCTCAGAGTTGAAAATTTTACAAAACTAGATTTTTATGAAAATGTATTTATCGATCTTTTCAACGGTTCAAGAATGGTTCGAAAAAATAGTTTCTGGAAAAAAGTTATGAAGGTTTGAACTTTGGACTAAAAAATTGGTTTCTGCAACATATTAGAATTTTTCAAGTTCTGATATGTAATGCGTACGCGAACATGGGCTGCGTACGTGATGCAAGTCATGCGTACGCGATGCAAGTCATGCATATGCGAGCGAGTCCCACTATCCAAACATTCCGTGTATGCGAAGGTAGTCCGTGTACGCGACTTGTCAAATTTGCACTCATGCGTATGCGAGCATGTGCATGCGTATGTGACTACCCTGTTTTTCTGAAAAGTGAATTTTTAAAGTTCTCAACCATTCCTCGAGCCTTATAAATCTTTTTAAACCCTAGTACAAGTCTAGAACCTGTGAAATTAAGGAAAGAGAAGCTAAGAACGAAACATAAAGAGTTGGGTAGTGAATTAGAGGAAGATGAACAAAATGTGAAGTAACGTAGAAATGAGATTGATAATGAGATTGAGAATGGGATTGATAACGAGATTGAGAATGAGATTGATATTGAGATGGATAATGAAAAGTGATAATGAAATTGATATTGAAAATGATTATGATTGATATATATACCTGCCTAGGTAGATGCAATGGCGATAATCCACTTGCTCCGGGTTATGGTTTGAGTCTCGCGGGGTAGATGCAGTGATTCGTCCCCGCTTGCTCCTATTTGAGAATGATATGTGATTTAAAACTTTATTTGATTCCCAAATTTTCCTGGGTAGATGCAGTGGGTCGGCTCCACTTACTCCAAGTTGAGATTTGAGTTTTTGTTGACCCTCTGTTGCAAGATGTTACCGGACACTTAGACCTTTTCGGATGGTGTCCCCAGTGCATTTGATAAATGAATATTAATTTTTGAGCTTGGAGATGCGCGTACGCAGGGACTCTCCAGGGTTAGCTACCAAGACATGTCGGGTTGGCTATATAACCGACAGATGAGCTTATTATCCATAGGACAGGTATGCATCATTTGCATTTGTGTGTATTATTTGGGTGTGAATCTTGTGTTTGGGTATGCCTAATTGAGTAATTTTGCATCTATCTGCTATTTCACCTAACTGCTTTATTTATATTCTCTATCTGTGTATGCTTTGCATTGTTTTGTCTGTGTTTGATAACTGAGAGATCCCTCATGCTGGAGATGGTGACACTAAAGGTTATTCCTGATGTGATGGATGGGATGTTTATTGAAAACTAAGTTTTAAATACTAAATTACTGAGTTACATGCTGATAGACTGTGGTATTGGAAAGAGATAGGCTGAATGGGGTGTTGGATAAGAATATGAGTGTGTATGTTGTAGGTATATCCGGTTTCGGATTAGAGCGGGATAAGTTATTGGGTAGAAAGCCCTTAGGCACGTCATTGGTCCTTTTCAATTCTTTAAATTATTCACCTTATTGATTTGTAAACTAAAAAAGTTACCTTACGACTTTTCAAAATGAAACTTTCCATAAAGCTTTTCGTGAAAGGTTATTTCAATGATAAACTATTTTTATAATGAAATTAATTCTATTTACAAGTATTTTCTTTACTTTGATGGTATTTCTGTCCCTATTGAGAACCTGCGAGAACGATGTTCTCACCCGCTATAGAATTTCTTTTTCAGTGACAGGTTCAGGAAGCTTTGGCGTGAAGTCGCGAATAAACTACCAACTTATCATATATGATTGTACTTTTAAATTTGGTTTAGTTATTAATTTTCTCCTCATTAATTATTTTTGCAGTTTTTAGAGGAGTAGGACTTGTATTTGAGAAGTTTTGAATACGTCTATGTATTTATTATGTAGATATAATTATGTGATTATGTGATTTAAAGGAAAGACTTTTCTTTTTCTTAATTAAAATCCTGTTTGTATTTCGCTAAGTCTCAATATTAAATAAAAATAGTATGAAATTAAGAGAATAGAAGTAGGTAATGCTTGAACTTTTAGTACGATCATGAGGTGGTAAAAGTAAGGGTGTTACAACGTTCCTTTACTGAAGGATCATTCTCTGAGTTCTTTAATGCACATAAGATGGTTAATATAATGCTTAATGTGTATATGAAAAAGAGACATTATATCATGACATGCAATGCTAGCATCTATATTAAAAAATATTTAAGATATGACACACTAAATAAATAGTATAAAACCATTGCCTTAAGTGAAATTCGTGGAAATCTCATATATATTCCAATGTAAATAGGCATGATTCGTTAGCAAAGAGAGACTTGTTTCATGACTAAACTTTGTGAGTATTTTGATGTAGGTATGATTTTTTGGCTAAGAGATAGAATTTGAATTTGATTTTATACTGAACTCAAAGAATAAAGTTAATTTTTTTTAATCTTTTCATATAACTAAATAAATAATATTCAAATTCGTAAGTATGGAGTTAGGTATAACTTTATTTTGAAAGGTTATTTATTATCGGTTAAGAATTCACTAAAATTAGTATTTTTATATTTTCAAACTTTAAATTATTTTTTCCTTTCAAAACAAAAAAAAATATTCACAAA
>NC_029794.2:22554220-22570060 GCF_000816755.2 Arachis ipaensis | reverse complement strand
CACTATTACTATCGTTACAACAACAAATCATATTCTTTAACTAGTACTAATTACCTAACAACAACTTTATTTAGTCCTAATCAACAAGAAAATAACATTAATAAATTTAAAATTTTTTCACTACAGTCAAAATAAAAAAAATTACTTAATAACAATAACTAACTACTAAAACAATAAACAATACATACTTGTGTGTTGTATTTAGCAGATTTTGAGAAAAAACTCTTCTCTGCACAAAGCCCTTCCTGTCATTTTGTTCAAATTGTAATAGGTGGGTGAGACTCTTTTGCTTTGTAAAAGTGATGGAGACTAACCGAAAAAGAAAAAATGAAAGAAGTGATGGGCTGGCTTCAAGTAAATATAGAGTGGGAGAGAAATTATCCACGTGTTGCATATGCAACCGTTGGCTAAAAATAATGTAAATTTGATAATGAACAAATCAAAAATATTTATTTGGACTATGTTGAGAAGGTGCTCTAGGTGATCGAAGAGAAATCATCGATGAGAAAATTAGGTTGATCGAAAATTCATATCGAAAATGAGGATCTGTGATCGAAGCAACAGAGAGGCCAGTAATCAAGGTAGTTGAAGAGGATTATCATACCATTGTTGTGGCGGAAAAAGTTATGTTTGATTTTCTTGTATGTGGAGCACATGAAAAAATTTTGATTGGTTAAAAATGGCTATAAATAGACATAGCTTGGAAGGAATAGAGGTTGGAATACATTTTTAGAAAAAGCTCTTGCAATATCACATCCCCAAAAATTTTCTATTCTTGCTCAGAGTTCATTTTTTCTGTAGGGTTCCTTCCATAGTCTTCACTTTCATTTTAATTTTCCTGGCAAATTTTCTTTCCAGCAATTTATTTTCTCTGCAAAGTCTTTTTCTTTCTTTCTTTGATTTCAATGTATTCGAATTTTAAAGTCCTTTGATCATGTCAAAGGCGATTTATTACTTTCTTTAAATCTAGTCATTTACCTTATTTCTCTCGCATCTTTTCCATTCCAAATTTTGTAGCTTTTATCTTTCGTTTCTACGTTCTTTCTTTTCATCACTAGTTTAACAAGAGTCTTTGATGCACAATTAAAAACTGAAATCTTTAAAGAGTAGGTTTTTCTCCCATATCACTAGATATCGAACCAACCCAGATTTGCTAAAAATATGCATAATAAATTCGCATGCCCGGTGAGACCATTTTGAAAAAGTGTGTAAAAAATTTTCTATAATGATTAAATTTATGCAACTTAGAAGTGGAAGAATTATACATACTGCGGACGAAATTTCTAATACCAATGTTGGATCATCTGTAAATGATAATGTTCCTCTAGTTGCACAAACTTCTGCAGAGTTGACATCGCATATGGAAGGTAGTAGTATGTTGGGAGAAAATGCGACGGTTAACAACCCCTTGTTGGGAATAGTGGGCATAATCCACGCCCACGAATTGCTCCAACACAAACACAACCGCCAGTAACTGGAGGTTGGCCTCCTTTCGGCCTTCCTCTGGGTTATACTCCACCAATGGGTGGTTACAGGCCTCCAATTCGATTTGGGAATGCATCAGAAGTAATTAACAACCAACCACCTTTGCAATATCCTGAGTTTGTCCTTGATTATCATATGGGTTCAACATCGAATGGCCTTGGTTCGATAGCAGCATTTCAACAGCATGTCAATGAAAGTCATCATGATTTAGTCAATTTATTGACTCGAAAAATGACTACTATTTTGAATCCCATGATGGCTGATCATGAGACAAAGTTTGAACGTCTCGCTAGACAAGTCAAGCGGATTGCTCAAATTTTTTATTATGACGAAGGTGATCGACAAAATATTGAAATAATTCCAGAGGATTTAGAGAACATGCCTAGAAATAGGGATGTGATATACGTTTGGGTGGAGATATCCCTCGAGTAGTTCGACACGATCAAAATGTAGATGAAGTATTGGCTCAAATGTGAGCCAACTAACGTGGTGAACGTTATCATGTTACGAGAATTGTTGAAGATGTTCTTAACAGGGTCAGATTCAATGTGGGTTTTATGAATCGACCATAATTTATTTTTGCATTTCCTACTGTCATGCAAATGGCAGAAGTACCTAGGGATGTGAAAAACCCTAAGATAATAACAAAGTTTGCAGGAGAGGTTGGTGAATCGACTACTGAGCATATCACTCAATATATGGTCGAATTGGGAAATTTGAAAATGAAAATTTTTCCTTCTTCCTTAACGAAGAATGCCTTTACTTGGTTTCAAATCTCAGGCCTAATTCGATTGTAAGTTAAGCACAGTTGGAGAGTGCTTTTCATTCCCAATTTTACAGAGAAAAATTGAATGTAACAATTACTGATTTAGTGGCTTTGAAGTGCGATGATGGAGAGTCAATTGATAACTTCATGATTCGTTTTAAGAATGCTCAGAGTCGATGTTATGTGTCACTTTTTGAAAGTGAAGTAGTGAAAATAGCAACTATGGGGTTAGGTCTTTATATGCGTCGAAAGTTGCTTAATGTACATATACCTGATTTAGCTCATTTGGCTAAAAGGGTTTATGAGGTAGAAATTCTTTGAAAAGAAAAACAAAAGTTTAAAAGTGGGAAAAAATAAAAAAGTAAAACTTTTGCTCGAAAGGAAAAGGTTTCGTATATTGAAATGAAGTCTTCGAGTGAGGAGTCTGATGTTGAATTTCCTGAAGTCAATTTGGCTGAGTTAAAGAAAGGTCCACCTTATGTTTGTTCTTTGTTTAAGAAAATCACAAGTTTTGATAAAGCTAATGATATGAAAGATAAGAGTGGAAAAAAGTATAATTTTGATATTTCAAAATCCGATCAAACATTTGATGTATTGCTTAGAGATAAACAATTGGCTTTGCTAAAAGGCAAGACGTTGCTTTCGATAAGAGATTTAAAAGGAAAACCTTATTGTAAATTTCATTAAGCAACTAGCCATTGAACTAATAATTGTGTCTGTTTTAGAGACTTGATCCAAGAAGCAATTATGGAAGGGAGATTAAAGTTCGATAATGCCAAAAAGGATATGAAAGTTGATATTGATCCTTTTGATACTGGAGCAAATTTTGCGAAGCCTATTTTCTTAGGGATCAACATGGTCGGCTTCACTTATAAATTTGACACTGCTTTGGGAGATTTTGAAACTAATGTTCGATCAGTATACCCTGGTGTTGTTAAGGGCTGTTGGAGTTTCTAATGCAGTAGAAATTAAAGGATCGAGATGTGTCCTTGTGCCCTCGATGTAATGCTGTATTTGATGCTAAGGTTGCAGCAATATTTGAAAAGGAAAGAATGAAAAAGGAGCTAGCTCATAAAGAGAAACAGATTTGTCAAAGGCATCCTGTCAATGACAAGATGGATAGAGCTCTCGAAGTTCTCAAGAAAATTTTGTTCCTCCACTTAATCTTTCACAAGCTTTAGGAGTCCAATGGATCAAGAATTGTCAAGAGTTTCGGGATCGTCAAACGTCCCAATATGAAAAATGCCAATTCCAAAGGGGTTATAAGGGATTTAATCGAGGTCGACATCCATACCCACAAGGAAGGGCGAGAGGTAATCGAGGTGGAAGATTTGCACGTCAATTGGTGCCAGAACCATTAACCTCGACAGACAAGGGGGCAACTCCTTCCGTTTATTCACGAATAGTTTTTCTTATTGATGGAGAAACTCATCCTAAAGGAATTACTTTAGCTAAAAATGAGAAAGGGCAGTCCATCGAAGTTACCCTGATTAAAACTAATGAGAAGGATGCTGATATTGATGAGGAGTATTTCGATGACGGAGATGAGAAAATGGTGAGTACCATCTCTATTATCCCTACAGAATATTTGGGAGAATATGAAGAGAATCCGAATGAGGATTATGATGTGGAAGATAAATAAGCTTTTGCTTTTATTCGTGAAAATAAAGAATTGGGATATTTTCAAAAGCCAACAGATAAGCAGAAGTCACATCTTCGACCTTTACACATTACCGCTCATATGAGTGGTATTTGTGTTAATAAAGTATTGATTGACGGTGGCGTGGCAACTACTTGTTGCGGAGAGGGTGCTAATCAAAGTGGGAAAATATTTCGATCACTTGATACCCACAAATATTTTAGTGACCGATTATAGTGGAGTATCGACACCTGCAAAAGGCTTGGTAACTCTTCAAGTGCAAGTAGGGTCATCATCTCGAACCACGGTTTTTGTGGTGGTTTTTTCAAAGGCAATGCCATACTTGGTCGAGATTGGATTTATGATGTTGGGCTGTAGCTTCGACTGTGCATCAAAGTATCTTTCTCTGGACTAATGAAGGAAAGTCTGAAGTAATAAAGGCATATTCAAGTTTTTATGTTGAGCAAATGTATGTTGATTTCAAGGTGTATAATGATAAGCTAAAATCTCTTGATGTTGACAGGATGCTCAATTATTATAATTGTGAAGGTTGTTTTTTAACTTCAGAAGGACTTAGTGTAAAGCTTCGACACCCGGTACTTGATTATACTCCTATTGGCTGGGAGTGATTCTGTTCAATGGGAGAGTTCAATGTCATTTTGTCATGGCTAATGGATAAGATGTATCACACTATTTAAGCTCTTTAAGAAATTATCTAAGTAGTTTTAATTCTGCAAAAAAGTGTTTCAAGTTCTAGAAACGATTCTTCTGATGAAGTTGAGTCGAGTCGGGATTTCAATTCAAATTTTTCAATTTCTAGTACAATTTCGATTCCTAAAATTGAATCTGGTCATAATTTCAATTCCACATGTATTTCAATTCCTAGGGGTTATGTTATTGACCGGTCTTGCGTCGATGTATTTCGAAATCCTAGCTTTGTAAGATGATCGATTGCTGATTTGGTTGATAATAAAGTTTGTTTTTTCTCACATAATTCGATAGACCTTTCTTTTGATTGTATTTATGATTTGGAACCTTTGGATTTTGAAAAATCTTTAGTAAATGATGATCATGACGAAAGAGGCTTTGAGTCTCAAGACCCTCTTAAGGAAATCAACTTGGGGTCTGATGACGATGTCAGACCCACTTATATTTGCCAAAATATTGATATGCAATTTTGAACAAATTTGATCGATCTTTTGACTAAATAAAAATATTATTTTTCTTGGGGTTATGATGAGATGCGTGGACTTGACCGGTCTCTAGTAAAACATCGACTAGCACTAAAACCATTCTCTCGACTGGTGAAACAAGCGCCTCAATGTTTTGCTCCTGAGATCAAATTTAAGATTAAAGAAGAGATTGAAAGATTGACTAAGGAAAAATTCATTCGAACAACTCGTTATGTTGACTGGGTATTAAATATTGTGCCAGTTATGAAAAAGAATGGAAAGTTACGTGTTTGTATTGATTTTTAGGATTTAAATAATGCTACTCCAAAAGGAGAGTATTCTATGCCTGTGAGAGACATGTTAATCGATTCAGGAGCAGGAAATAAAATTTTAAATTTCATGGATGGTTATTCTGGCTATAATCAAATCTTCATACTTGAGGATGATGTATAGAAAATTGCTTTTCGACGCCCTAGGGCTTTGGAAACTTATGAATGGATAGTGATGCCTTTTGGTTTGAAAAACGCTGGGGCAACATACCAACATACCATGAATATTATCTTCCATGAATTTATAGGAAAATTTATGGAGGTGTATATCGATGATGTGATGGTAAAGTCAAACTCGATGGATCAACATCTCGATTATTTATGTCAAGCATTCAAAATGATACGACAAAAAGGTTTAAAAATGAATCCTCTAAAATGTGCATTTGGAGTATCTGCGAGAAATTTTGCAGGGTTCGTGGTACAAAAGAAAGAAATTGATATTGATCAAAATAAAGCAAAGCAATTCTAGAATTGTCACCTCCTAAATCGAAAAAAAGAGGTTCAGTCATTTTGGGAAAAGTTAATTTTTTTTCGCTGATTTATTTCTAATTTATCTGGTCGAACACGTGTTCTTTTGACTTTGGTCAAACTTAAAAATGAGTCCGAATATGTATGGACACACGAACATAAAAAAGCATTTGATTTGATTAAGGATTATTTGTCAAGAGCACTAGTAATGGCAATAGTGCATCCTTTTAAGCCTTCAAAATATTGCGGCTTCGACAAATAAAATTGGGTGTATGTTGGCTCAAGATTACGAGGAAAGAAAAGAAAGAGCAATTTATTATTTAAGTCGTGTATTATCTGATATCAAGATAAGATATTCTCCTATTGAAAAATTGTGTCTGTCCTTCTATTATGCTTGTACAAAGTTAAAATGTTATATGGTTGCAAAAACTACAAAAGTAATTGCTCAAACAGATTTGATAAAGTATATGTTATCTTATCCAAAGTTAAGAGCTCGAATAGGCAAATGGAAGCTTGCCTTGACAGAGTTTGATTTGTAATATGTCCTAGCCAAGGCTGTTAAAGGTCAGGTCATTGTAGATTTTCTAGTTGATCAACCAAATAATCTCAATGACCAAGGGACAAATATTATTGAGGTCAATTCCAAACTTTGGATGTTATACTTTGATGGATTGAAACACAAGGATGGTGTTGGTGTTGAAATTTTCATTATATCTCCAGAAGGTATCCCATCGGAATTTTTGTTCGAATTAAAATACCCATGCTCGAATAATATAGCTGAATATGAGGCTTTGATTTTAGGATTAGAAATTTTGATTGACAAAGGGGCATTAAATGTCCAAATTTTAGGGGATTCTCAATTGGTTTTAAAACATTTGTCGAAAGCATTCAAGTATAATAATGAAAAGTTGTAAAAGCATTTGTCGATAACACGAGAGTTATTAGTGTCATTTCGAAAAGTATCATTGGTTCATATTCCAAGAATTCAAAATAAAATTACTAATGAGTTTGCTCAAATTACATTGAAATATAAGGTTCTTCCTGAGACCTTAGAAAAATTAGCAAAAGTCCAACAAATTCTTATGCTTATTGAAGAAAGGGAAGTTTTGGTCATAGATGAGTGGGATGATGAGGATTGGAGAAAATCAATTACAAGATATCTGAAAAATCCTAATGTATAGGCTTATCGAAAGGTCAAATTAAAGGCAATGAATTTTGTGGTGAAAGGCAATGAATTGTATAAAAAAAAGGCATTGAAGGAAGCCTCATGAGGTGTTTAAGTCAATCTGAGATAGTTATTGCTCTTGGTGAAGTCCATGAGGGTATATGTAGTGCTCATCAAGCTGGTGAAAGAATGAAATGGATACTTTGACGTGATCGAGTGTATTGGCTGTCTATGGTCAAAGATTGTACTGATTATGCAAAAGCATGTCAAGAGTATTAGAAACATGGAGTAATACAACAAATTCCTACTTCTGAGTTACATTCAATTATAAAACCTTGGCCATTTAGAAGATGAGATTTGGATTTTATGGGAATGATTCATCCCCCATCATCTAAATATCACAAATATATTTTGGTAGCTATTGATTATTTTACAAAATGGGTGGAAGCTATTCCTTTAATAGAAGTTGGTCAGAATAAAATTATCAATTTCATAGAAGAACATATAATGCATCAATTTAGAATTCCTTAAACTTTGAGCACTGATCAAGGTACTATGTTTACTGGTCACCGTATTATGCACAAGCAAATGGCCAAGTTGAGGTTGAAAATAAAATTTTAATAAATTTAATTAAGAAACAAATTGGTCAAAGACCTCAAACATGGCATGAAACTTTAAGCCAAGTGTTATGGACTTATCAAAATTCACCAAGAGGATCGACAAACACATCTCCTTATAAATTAGTTTATGGCCATGATGCAATTTTACCTTTGGAAATTAATCTTAGCACCATAAGAGTAATGAGACAAGATGAGTTTCCAGTCAAAGATTATTGGAATGTGATATTTGATGAATTGAATAACTTAGACAATGAACGCATTTCAGCACTCGATAATCTTATTCGCCAAAAAGAGAGTATAGCTCGTATTTATAATCGACGAGTTAAGAAAAAGGTTTTTGACAATGGCGAGTTAGTTTTAAAAGTTTTTTTGCCAATCGATAAAAAATTTAGAGTTTATGAAAAGTGGTCCCCAATTGGGAGGGGCCTTTTTAAGTGATCAATTTGTATTTAGGAAACACATCGAATTAAACACATTGATACTAAAATCGAGATAAAATCAATAAATGGAAAGTATTTGAAACATTATCGATGTCACAAAGATAATTAAAACCAAAGTTAAAACCAAGTGCACATTCAAAGTAATGAATTTAAGAGGAACTTCAGTTACAAAAGAAACTTGGCATCCCAACCCTTTAATCTTCATAAAGTTGCAAGAGTTGATCCAGTTCTTTTATTTTGGTGCGATCCTGTGCGAGCGATTGAAGTTCTTGAAGATGCTTGTTTTCTGTAGTTTGATGTTGAATAGTTCGACCGTCCAGATCATCTTTTCTTTTCATAGAGAAAGAACCTCTTTGTCAAGCAAATGTCTTATACTTTGAAGTTTGCCAAGTGGTTTTCGGAGAAGGGCTTTGTTTTGTTTGACTTCAGCAAGTTCTCTTTTGAGCTCTTTTCCCCTAGTAATTAGCTGATTCATTTCGACAGAAGCATCAGTCAGATGAGCTTCGTAATCTAACACCTTTTTCTTGTCAGCCAAGGAAACTTCAACTTCGATGAAGCTCAAGCCCGTTCTGACAAGAGAAGAGCTTTTTGCTATGATTGATAAAGGACACGAGTGGTTTGACATGGTTAGAGAGAATTTATAGAGAAATTTTAGAGCTCAAAATTTGGTTGAGCGCAGCATCAAGACCATCTTATGAAAACCATGCTTCAACAGGATTCACAAGTAGACGTTTCAGCTTTTGAAGAAGTTCGAAAACATCAGGATCAATGGGATTTTTTTGTTATATTTTGATCATGTCTGCCTTCAAGAGGATTAGCAATTTGTAGACTTTGATCTAGATGAATTGATTTATTTTCAGAACTTGATAGCTTAGTTTCTTTGCCTTTGGAGATTTTTGAGATAACTCCAAGAAGCTCACTCACAAAGTCATCTCCTTGACTAAGATCAATGATTTCTTCCCTTTGGTCATTCAAAACATCATCACCCTGGTTCGGATCAATGGTATCTTCCCTTTGATGATGAACTTCTGTGCACCCAGGTTGAAGCAAATGAAAAATTGGGTCCTATACAAAGGGTGTGAGTTCATCTTTGTTAGACAGAGTATCCACAATGACGTCAGGTATAGTTGATCGAGCTTCGATGATCACTCCAGTTTACAACAAATTGGTTTCAGCATTTTTTGTTTTCTTTGGCTCAGCATTGATTGGTGGTATTGAGTTGGTATTGGAAGATGTGAAAGACAAATGGTGAATGGCAGGGCTGGTACTAGTTTTCCTTGGAGGAGAAGTCGCTTCCTGCATACAAGTTTTTTTTTCGATAAAGGGTTTTGTATTATATTTTTTATATATAAAAGATAACAAGAATATGCAAATATCTTGGTAGTCTCAGAATCTACTAATTTGTAAGAACTAGACGAGATATCTTCAGGTCAGCATTGAAACCTTCAATGTTCGATGGAGAATTTCTGGTACTTAGGTTTTTTTTAGGGGAATTCAACAGACTTGCTAGTATGTTGTTTAGCCTAAAAAACACTCTTCAGATAACTAATATTTGAAATGTAAATATAAAAATAAATTTATAATATTGTTTGTTTCGTTACCTCTGCCAAACTCGACACTGCAGAAGAGGCTTTTGAAGCTTTTAACTTTTTTCTTGAAACTTTTGAGGTTTCTGCCTTCCTTTTCGAAGTAGCAACAGTGGCAGGCTTTTCACCCATGGTTCGGCAAACTTTCAACATACCTTCGAAAATTTCTTAAGGTTGCAATTGTATTGAGAATAGTATTTTTGACACCAAACGAGGAAAGATTTGGCTACATATCGACTCGGAACAAAATCGATCGCTTCACACTCAGATCGACGACCTTTATTATGTTTTAGTTCTCGAGTTATAAGTGACATTGAAGTGTAGATTTTTTTTACCTAATTGACTTGATGATGTTGAACCAAATGGGGCTGGCATGGCTTGGGAAAATTCCAGTTGTCGAGCCACAAAATAGGAAGCATGTAAAATGACTCGATATTGGTCTTTTTTGTACATAGAGATACCAGTAGGAAAAACTTGAATGGCAGTATAATTAACCCAATTTCTATCAATTAAACGTTTCACTTCCTCATTATTTTCTTTGGCAATTCTTGGTACTCAAGACCAAGTCGGATCACATTTGTAATCGACAAAAGGTGCAAAATTAAGCTCTTCATTCTGAAAGGTTTTTGCATGGTAGAATTTGATGAAAGTTGCCCAAAAAAGGTCTCCGATTTTGGGTCCAGGGAAAGATGGTTTTAAAGATGCAAGGCGGATGCCTTCGATAGAATTTTTAGTTGAAATTGGAACACCATCAACTTCTATAAACTTCTCAAAGACTACATTTAGCCATAATTGGATAAGCCAGAGTGGTCCACCTGCACTGAGGGGAGTTCGATTCTTAAGGCTTGTTACCATTTGGCCAAGCTCATCATACAAGTTACCAAGAAGGAGTTTGGAGAGAAAAAAAAGTGATTTGCTTTCATGGATTGATAAATCACTATTTTATGATTTATCTTGTGCTCAATTGAGTGGTTTTTATCAATTCTTCACCCACTTATTCAAATAATTTGCATGGTTTTACAATTCCTTCCTTATTATGTGATACATGTGAAAACATGTTTCCTAGACCTTAAAAATATTAATTTTAATCATCCTTTATTATCATTCGATGCCGTGATCCGTGTATTAAATATTTTCAGGCTTTATAGGGCAGGAATGGTGATGAGCGGATAATTTATACGCTTTTTGGCATTGTTTTTACTTAGTTTTTAGTATGATTTAGTTGGTTTTTAGTATGTTTTTATTAGTTTTTAATTAAAAATCACATTTCTGGACTTTACTATGAGTTTGTGTGTTTTTCTGTGATTTCAGGTATTTTCTGGCTGAAATTGAGGGAGCTGAGCAAAAATCTGATTCAGGCTGAAAAAGGACTGTTGATGCTATTGGATTCTGACCTCCATGCACTCAAAGTGGATTTTCTAGAGCTACAGAACTTCAAATGGTACGCTCTCAATTGCGTTGGAAAGTAGACATCTAGGGATTTCCATCAATATATAATAGTCCATACTTTGCTCAAAAATAGATGACGTAAACTGGCGTCCAGCGCCAGAAACAAGTTACAAGTTGGAGTTCAACGCCAGAAACAGGTTACAACCTGGCGTTGAACGCCCAAAACATCCCAGGCACGTGAGAAGCTTAAGTCTCAGCTCCAGCACACACCAAGTGGGCCCTAGAAGTGGATTTCTGCACTATCTATCATAATTTACTCATTTTCTGTAAACCTAGGTTAGTAGTTTAGTATTTAAACAACTTTTAGAGATTTATTTGGAATCTCATGACATTTTTAGATCTGAACTTTGTACTCTTTGACGGCATGAGTCTCTAAACTCCATTGTTGGGGGTGAGGAGCTCTGCAGCGTCTTGATGAATTAATGCAACGATCGAGAACCAACAGATGATTAGTCGTGCTGTGACAGAGCATTTGGACCATTTTCACTGAGAGGACGGGAAGTAGCCATTGACAACGGTGACACCTTACATACAGCTTGTCATGGAAGGAGCCTTGCGTGTGTGAAGAAGAAGACAGGGAGAAAGCAGAGATTCAGAAGACAAAGCATCTCCAAAACTCCAACATATTCTCCATTACTGCATACCAAGTATTTATTTTATGTTCCCTTGTTCATTTGCAAGTCAACTGATAATTATAATTGGCCTCCTAACTGAGATTTACAAGATAACCAGAGATTGCTTCAAACCAACAATCTCCGTGGGATTCGACCCTTACTCACGTAAGGTATTACTTGGACAACCCAGTGCACTTGCTGGTTAGTGGTACAAATTGTGAAAAGTGTGATTCACAATTCGTGCACCAAGTTTTTGGTGCCGTTGCCGAGGATTGTTCCTATTTGAACAACTGACGGTTTATTTTGTTACTTAGATTAGGAAAAATTTTTCTTTTTGGTTTAGAGTCTCTTATTATTGTTTTTGGTTAAAATTTTAGAATCCTTATTTTCTCTTTCAAAAAAAAATTTTTTTTCGAAAATTATTTTTTTTATTTTATTGACTTTTTCTTGTTTGATCTCTGGTTTTTCTTGTTTTGTGATTTTTCTTATTTTCCTGTGCCTTTTCAAAACAGTAGTTTTCAAAAAAAAAATATTTCTTTCATTCTTAGTTATAAAAAAAATAAAAAATACTTCTTCAAAACAAGTGTTACATTTACTGCCCAATTGGCTAGAGCGTTGGTCTAAGTTCGTGGCAATTTGGTATACTCTTTTCAAAATAATAATTTCTCTATTAAATTTTGTGCCAAACTTTAAGTTTGGTGTTTTCTTGTTGATTTCCCTTTGGTTTTCGAAAATTTTAGTTTGATTTTCTAAGAATTTTAAGTTTGGTGTTCTTTCTTCATGTTCTTGTGTTCTTGTGAGTCTTCAAAGTGTTCTTGAGTTTTCCTTGTGTCTTGATCTTAAAATTTTTAAGTTTGGTGTTCCTTGGTGTTTTTCCTCCAAAATTTTCAAAAACAAGGAGCATTAGATCTAAAAATTTTAAATCTTGTGCTATCTTATTGTTTTTCTCTCTCCTCTTTAAATTCAAAAATATCTTTTCTCTCTATTTTAAAGCAAATTTTCGAAATTTACCTTTAAAATTCAGATTTTTATTTCAAAATTTAAAACCTTTTTCAAAAATCATCATATCCTTTTCAAAACTTCCTAACCACTTTCTCTCTCCTAATTTTTTCGAAAATTTTCAACCATTTTTATTTATTTTATTTTAATTTATTTCATTTTCGAAATAAATAAATAAATAAATAAATAAATAAAAATATTTTTTTATTTTACATCATCTCCCTTTCTCCATCATGGATCTAAGTGGAAATGAACAGTCCAGAAGGACTCTGGGGTCATATGCTAACCCCTCTACAGCTTCATATGGGAGTAGTATTTGCATACCCTCCATTGGAGTCAGTAGCTTTGAGTTAAATCCTCAGCTCATTATCATGGTACAGCAAAGCTGCCAGTATTCCGGTCTTCCACAAGAAGAACCTACAGAGTTTCTGGCACAGTTTCTACAAATTGCTGATACAGTACATGATAAGAAAGTAGATCAGGATGTCTACAGATTATTACTGTTTCCATTTGCTGTAAAAGACCAAGCCAAGAGGTGGTTAAATAACCAACCTAAGGCTAGCATAAAGACATGAAAACAGCTGACAGAAAAATTCCTGAATCAATACTTTCCTCCAAAACGGATGACACAGCTAAGGCTGGACATCCAAGGCTTTAAACAAGGAGATAATGAATCTCTTTATGATGCCTGGGAGAGATACAGAGAGATGCTAAGAAAATGCCCCTCTGAAATGTTTTCAGAGTGGGTTCAGCTAGACATCTTCTATTATGGGCTTACAGAAATGGCTCAGCTTTCTCTAGATTACTCAGCTGGTGGATCTATCCACATGAGAAAGTCAATTGAAGAAGCTCAAGAGCTCATTGATACAGTTGCCAGAAATCAGCATCTGTACCTAAGCAGTGACCCTTCCATGAAAGAAGAGGTTAAAACAGTAACTGCTGAACTCAATTCTGCAGAACAAGCTGCTGAATTCAATCAGCAATTGGATTTTCTAACAAAACAGTTAGCCGAATTCAAGGAGAGACTACAAGAGACAAGGATGGCTAATATAAATATGGAAGAATAATTAAAGCAAACAAAGCAGCAGCTGTCAAAACAAATAACAGAAGAATGCCAAGCAGTTCAATTAAGAAGTGGGAAAACATTAAATACCCCACCTCAAGGCAGCAAGAAGCCAAGAAATGAGCAAACCACCCAAAATCCACCTGAGGACAGTAAGAGCCCAGGGAAAAATAATTCTGGCGCTAAAACGCCAGAAATTGGGTGGAAGGCTGGCGCTGAACGCCCAGACCATGCTCAGGACTGGCGTTCAACGCCAGAAACAAGCAAGGATCTGGCGTTGAACGCCCAAAGGAAGCACAGTTCTGGCGTTCAGACGCCAGGAACATATGAGGAGTTGGCGTCTAACGCCACTCCAGCTTCCAACCCTGGCTTTCAAATGCCAGTGAGGGATCAGACACCTGCAAGTGTTGATAATAAATACCTCAAGAAGGCTTCTCAACCTACCTCTGTAGGAAATAAACCTGCAGCAACTAAGGTTGAGGAATACAAAGCCAAGATGCCTTATCCTCAAAAACTCCGCAAAGAGGAGCAGGATAAGCAATTTGCCCGCTTTGCAGACTATCTCAGGACTCTTGAAATAAAGATTCCGTTTGTAGAGGCACTTGAGCAAATACCCTCTTATGCCAAGTTCATGAAAGATATCTTGAGTCATAAGAAGGATTGGAGAGAAACTGAAAGAGTTCTCCTCATTGAAGAATGCAGTGTAGTCATTCTGAAAAGCTTCCCAGAAAAGCTTAAAGATCCCGGAAGCTTTATGATACCATGCATATTAGAGGGTAACTGCACCAAGACAGCTCTATGTGATCTTGGGGCAAGCATCAACCTAATCCCTGCATCCACTATCAGAAAGCTTGGCTTGACTGAAGAGGTCAAACCAACCCGGATCTGTCTTCAACTTGCTGATGGCTCCATTAAACACCCATCAGGCATAATTGAGGACATGATTGTCAAAGTTGGGCCATTTGCCTTCCCTACTGACTTTGTAGTGCTGGAAATGGAGGAGCACAAGAGTGCAACTCTCATTCTAGGAAGACCATTCCTAGCAACTGGACAAACCCTCATTGACGTCCAAAAAGGGGAGATAACCCTGAGAGTCAATGAGGATGAGTTTAAGTTAAATGTTGTCAAAGCTATGCAACACCCAGACACATCAGACGACTTCCTGGGCGTTGATATTATTGACTCCCTGGTAGAAGAGGTCCATATGACTGAGAGTCTTGAATTAGAGCTTGAGGACATTTTTAAAGATGTTCAGCCTGATCTGGAGGAACCAGAGGAAATAAAAGAACCTCTGAAAACTCCTCAGGAAGAGGAGAAACCTCCTAAACCCAAGCTCAAACCACTACCACCATCCCTGAAATATGTATTTCTGGGAGAAGGTGACACTTTTCCTGTAATCATAAGCTCTGCTTTAGGGCCACAAGAAGAGAAAGCACTAATTCAGGTGCTAAGGACACACAAGACAGCTCTTGGGTGGTCCATAAGTGATCTTAAGGGCATTAGCCCAGCCAGATGCATGCACAAGACCCTATTGGAGGATGATGCTAAGCCATTGGTTCAACGACAGAGGCGGCTAAATCCTGCCATGAAGGAGGTGGTGCAGAAAGAGGTCACTAAGTTACTAGAGGATGGGATTATCTATCCTATTTCTGATAGCCCCTGGGTGAGCCCTGTCCATGTTGTCCCTAAGAAGGGAGGAATGACAGTGGTGATGGTATAGTCTCTTCTATCTCTCGTACGTGGAGACTTTCCAACGTCCACGTAATGTGTCTGGTTTTCCGTAGGAAGACATCCGTTTGTGAGGTCTTCCTGTACACTTACGACAAAAGAGAACCAAGACTCCTAGATGACGTTAAACCAACATTGGACTTATCGGTAGGTTTTTCGTCATTATAAGTAATGGACGATCAGAGAGATCGTAGACCAGATACTTACCATTTCCTTTTACTAGGAAGGACCACCGACATAACTCGGAAGACATCAGTTATGTGTATACGGTGGGACATTGACAAGAACATCCTTGGTCAAGTAAGAAAAGTAATACT
>NC_029794.2:22545559-22554195 GCF_000816755.2 Arachis ipaensis | reverse complement strand
AAGGGAATAGAGGTGGATCAAGCTAAAGTTGAAGTAATTGAAAAATTACCACCACCTGCCAATGTTAAGGCAATCAGAAGCTTTCTGGGGCATGCAGGATTCTATAGGAGGTTTATAAAGGATTTTTCAAAAATTGCAAAACCTCTGAGCAATCTGCTAGCTGCTGACACGCCATTTGTATTTAACACAAAGTGTCTGCAGGCGTTTGAGACCCTGAAAGCTAAGCTGGTCACAGCACCAGTTATTTCTGCACCAGACTGGACATTACCCTTCGAACTAATGTGTGATGCCAGTGACCATACCATTGGTGCAGTATTGGGACAGAGGCATAACAAGCTTCTGCATGTCATTTATTATACTAGCAGTGTTTTAAATGATGCCCAAAAAAATTACACAACCACAGAAAAAGAATTACTTGCAGTGGTTTATGCCATTGACAAGTTTAGATCCTACTTAGTAGGATCAAAAGTGATTGTGTACACTGACCATGCTGCTCTTAAATATCTACTCAAAAAGCAGGATTCAAAGCACAGGCTCATAAGATGGGTGTTGCTTCTGCAAGAGTTTGATATAGAAATAAGAGACAGAAAAGGAACAGAGAATCAAGTAGCTGATCACCTGTCCCGGATAGAACCAGTAGCAGGAGCATCCCTCCCTCCTACTGAGATCTCTGAAACCTTTCCGGATGAGCAATTGTTTGCTATTCAGGAAGCTCTGTGGTTTGCAGACATTGCAAACTATAAGACACAAGGTTCTCCTTCTGTAACCATGGAGAGGAATCATGAAAAGCTTCTCTCACTGCAGAGTCAACCAAAGGCCCCACAGTCAAACTCTAAGTTTGGTGTTGGGAGGCTACAACCAAACTCTAAGTTTGGTGTTGGGAGGTCCCAACCTTGCTCTGATTATCTGTGAGGCTCCATGAGAGCTCACTGTCAAGCTATTGACATTAAAAAAATGCTTGTTGGGAGGCAACCCAATGTTATTTAATTATATCTATTTATTTTCCATTGCTATTTTATGTTTTCTTTAGGTTGATGATCATGTGAAGTCACAAAAACAAATGGAAAATCAAAAATAGAATGAAAAACAGCATGAAAAATAGCACACCCTGGAGGAAGATCATTCTGGCGTTTAAACGCCAGAAACAAGCATCTGTCTGGCGTTTAACGCCAGAAACAAGCACCAAGCTGGCGTTTAACGCCAGAAACAAGCATCAGTCTGGCGTTAAACGCCAGAAACAGGCTACATTTGGGCGTTTAACGCCAGAAACAGGCAGCAGTCTGGCGTTAAACGCCAGGATTGCACAGTAAGAGCATTTTGTATGCCTAATTGGAGTAGGGATGCTAAATCCTTGACCCCACTGGATCTGTGGACCCCACAGGATCCCCACCTACCTCACCATTCAAATTCAAACCATTTCCCTCCCAAACCCACCCATCCACACACTTCCATCTCCTCCATCTTCTCCACTTCTTTCTTCTTTTGCTCGAGGACGAGCAAACCTTTTAAGTTTGGTGTGGTAAAAGCATTGCTTTTGTTTTTCCATAATTCAGTGGTAGAGCAATTGACTGCAGATCAAAGAGCTATGAGGAAAGAGCAACAAAGGCAAGGAAGAGACATAGAGGAGCTCAAGAGCACCATTGGTTCTTCAAGAAGAGGAAGACGCCACCCTCATTAAGGTGGACCCATTCCTTAATCTCCTTGTTCTTATTTTCCTGTTTTTCGTTTACTATGCTTCATGTTAAATTATGTTTGTGTCTTTACTATATGATCACTAGTATCTAAGTGTCTATGGCTTAAAGATATGAATGTCCTATGAATCCATCACCTTTCTTAAATGAAAATTATTTTCTGAAAAAGAAAAAGAAGTACATGAATTTTGAATTTTAAAATAGTTTAATTATTTTGATGTGGTGGCAATACTTTTTGTTTTCTAAATGAATGCTTGAACAGTGCATATGTCTTTTGAATTTGTTGCTTATGAATGTTAAAATTGTTGGCTCTTGAAAGAATGATAAAAAAGGAAAAATGTTATTTGATAATCTGAAAAATCATAAAAATGATTCTTGAAGCAAGAAAAAGCAGTGAAGAACAAAGCTTGCAAAAATATATATATATGCGAAAAAAAAAAGAGAGCAAGAAAAAGAAAAAGCAAGCAGAAAAAGCCAAAAGCTCTTTAAACCAAAAGGCAAGAGCAAAAAGCCAATGGCCCTTAAAACCAAAAGGCAAGGGTAATAAAAAGGATCCAAGGCTTTGAGCATCAGTGGATAGGAGGGCCTAAAGAAATAAAATCCTAGCCTTAGCGGCTAAACCAAGCTGTCTCTAACCATGTGCTTGTGGCGTGAAGGTGTCAAGTGAAAACTTGAGACTGAGCGGTTAAAGTCGAGGTCCAAAGCAAAAAACAGAGTGTGCTTAAGAACCCTGGACACCTCTAATTGGGGACTTTAGCAAAGCTGAGTCACAATCTGAAAAGGTTCACCCAGTTATGTGTCTGTGGCATGTATGTATCCGGTGGTAATACTGGAAAACAGAGTGCTTAGGGCCACGGCCAAGACTCATAAAGTAGCTGTGTTCAAGAATCAACATACTGAACTAGGAGAATCAATAACACTCTCTGAATTCTGAGTTCCTATAGATACCAATCATTCTGAACTTCAAAGGATAAAGTGAGATGCCAAAACTATTCAGAAGCAAAAAGCTAATAGCCCCGCTCATCTAATTAAGACTGATCTTCATAGATGTTTTTGGAATTCATTGTATATTCTCTTCTTTTTATCCTACTTTATTTTTAGTTGCTTGGGGAAAAGCAACGATTTAAGTTTGGTGTTGTGATGAGCGGATAATTTATACGCTTTTTGGCATTGTTTTTACTTAGTTTTTAGTATGATTTAGTTGGTTTTTAGTATGTTTTATTAGTTTTTAATTAAAAATCACATTTCTGGACTTTACTATGAGTTTGTGTGTTTTTCTGTGATTTCACGTATTTTCTGGCTGAAATTGAGGGAGCTGAGCAAAAATCTGATTCAGGCTGAAAAAGGACTGCTGATGCTGTTGGATTCTGACCTCCATGCACTCAAAGTGGATTTTCTGGAGCTACAGAACTCCAACTGGTACGCTCTCAATTGCGTTGGAAAGTAGACATCCAGGGCTTTATATCAATATATAATAGTCCATACTTTGCTCAAGGATAGATGACATAAACTGGCGTTCAACGCCAGTTTCATGTTGCAGTCTGGCGTCCAGCGCCAGAAACAAGTTACAAGTTGGAGTTCAACGCCAGAAACAGGTTACAACCTGGCGTTGAATGCCCAAAATAGCCCAGGCACGTGAGAAGCTTAAGTCTCAGCCCCAGCACACACCAAGTGGCCCCAGAAGTGGATTTATGCACTATCTATCATAGTTTACTCATTTTCTGTAAACCTAGGTTACTAGTTTAGTATTTAAACAACTTTTAGAGATTTATTTGGAATCTCATGACATTTTTAGATCTGAACTTTGTACTCTTTGACGGCATGAGTCTCTAAACTCCATTGTTGGGGGTGAGGAGCTCTGCAGCGTCTTGATGAATTAATGCAATTATCTCTATTTTCCATTCAAACACGCTTGTTCCTATCTAAGATACTCATTCGCGCTTCACTATGAAGAAGGTGATGATCCGTGACACTCATCACCTTCCTCAATCCATGAACGTGTGTCTGACAACCACCTCCGTTCTACATCAGATTGAATGAGTATCTCTTAGATTTCTTAATCAGAGTCTTCGTGGTATAAGCTATAATTGATGGCGGCATTCATGAGAATCCGGAAAGTCTAAACCTTGTCTGTGGTATTCCGAGTAGGATTCAAGGATTGAATGGCTGTGATGAGCTTCAAACTTGCGATTGTTGGGCGTAGTGACAGACGTAAAAGAATCAAGGGATTCTATTCCGACACGATCGAGAACCAACAGATGATTAGCCGTGCTGTGACAGAGCATTTGGACCATTTTCACTGAGAGGACGGGAAGTAGCCATTGACAACGGTGACACCTTACATACAGCTTGCCATGGAAGGCATGGAAGGTGTGTGAAGACCGTGGGATTCGACCCTTACTCACGTAAGGTATTACTTGGACGACCCAGTGCACTTGCTGGTTAGTGGTACGAATTGTGAAAAGTGTGATTCACAATTCGTGCACCAAATGGCTTAGAAGACAGAGAGAAAACATGCAAAAGTGGAAGGAACGCGCAAAAATGAAGTATTTGAGAAACTGATAGTGACGCACGCGCATGAACAACGCGGACACATGCCTGGTGTAGAGCACAAACGACGCGTACACGTGACAAGGAAAATCTCCAAATGACGCGCACGCGTGACCTATGCGTACGCGTGACAGATGCCACGTGCAGAAAGTTACAGATGTCTCCCCCAGCAATTTCTGGACTCCTTTTTGGCCCAAATCCAAGCCCAGAAACACAGAATAGAGGCTGGAGAATGAGGGAATCAAGTAATTCATCAATCATTCATTCATAACAGAGACTTTTAGGTTTTAGATGTAGTTTTCTAGAGAGAGAGGCTCTCTCCTCTCTCTTAGGTTTTAGGATTAGAATTTCTTCGTTTTCTCAATTCCAAGTTCAATGTTCCTTTAATTTATGTTCTCTTTTACTTTTATTTATTCTATTACTTTAATTTGTTTATTTTTCCCAATATTAGTTTACGAACTCCATGTTAGAATTGATTTTCTTATTTAATATAATTCGAGGTATTTCAGAATTGAGATTGCTTTCTTCTATTTATGTTATCGATACTTTTAATTTAATTTAGATTTCTTCTCCCTTTGTTTTGGTTGAGTAATTGGTGACACTTGAGTTATCAAACTCAACTGTTGATTGAAAATTAGAATCTGCTGATTGATTTGGATCCCTCTAAAGCTAGTCTTTCCATAGGAGTTAACTAGGACTTGAGGAATCAAATTAATTAGTCCACTTGACTTTCCTTTATTTAGTAAGGGTTAACTAAGTGGGAGCAATAAACAATTCTCATCACACTTGATAAGGATAACTAGGATGGGATTTCTTGTTCTTATACCTTGCAATGGTTTTTATGATAATTAATTTACTTTCCCGTCAATTTATTTTCCTGTTCCTTATTTCAAAAAAACCCAAAAATATACCTTTTTCCATAACCAATAATAAATCATACTACCCTGCAATTCCTTGAGAGACGATCCGAGGTTTAAATACTTCGGTTATAAATTTTATTGGGTTTTGTTACTTGTGACAACCAAACTTTTGTACGAAAGGATCTTTTGTTGGTTTGAAAACTATACCTACAATGTGATTATTTTTATAAATTTCTTTACCGGTAGAAATCTAGCTCGTCATGGATCAAGGCAGCAAGAGGTTGATAAAGCTTTTGCATAGTGACACTTCGAGAACAGAAAACCACAGCATTTAACCAGAAACACAAAAAGGCTACGTGCTCATCCTCAGAAACGGGATCTTTAGCTTGACCCATATTATTTTTTATGAATTCTCCATAAGAAGAACTCTCCCAATTGATTTTACATTTTTTTCTGGTTCCATGTTCGAGGTAATATCGACCCCAGAAAGATTTAACCTTGTAATAGCTGCTACATTGAAAAGATTTAGGCCGACCATCCCACATGAGAAATGGAAGTTGTTAGTTGACCGAATCCAGAAGTACAAGGTAGCTCTGATCATTCAATGGTGAGTGGCAAGTTGGTATTAGGATAATCAAAACAAGTCATATATACCACGCCAGGCCCAAAATTCTTTCTTTTCTGGTTTAATCCTTTTGAACCAGGCTATATAATTCACACTCTTCGAAGAAGTCTTAGGGTTGTTCCGAAATAGGTTTGTATAGTCATCGAAAAGATCTATGTACATGTCCTTTTTTATTAGCAGCTCTTGACCAGGGAGAGAAAGAAAAAAGGGCGGACTCGGTCGATTTTTGAGGGAGGAAACAAAGGGCTCAGAAAACAGTGCATTTGATCATCAACAATGAAAGGAAAAAGGATTTTTTTGCATTGGCAATATCAACGGGGTCTTCAATAATAATATCATGATCCTGAGCTATAATCCCAAGGTTCATACATGGAGTTTCCTCCATGGTCTCTTTTTCTTTTGTGAAAAGAGAAGGGTTGTTGCTAGTGGCCATGGTGATTCTAGAAAATGCATTGTGGCGAAATGAGTAAAATAAGAATACCTCTTTATGAAATGGAGATATCAGAATTAATGGTTCAAATATAAATGGCTAGTATATGAAACATACCTTTAAAAGAGAAGTAGATGAAGATGAGCTTTATGAACAGTGAGTGGTCTATAAAGAAATTGCGCTCTGCTTTTAGATGCAAAACTTGAAAGACGAAATAATTTTGCAATAGTAAGAAGAAGATGAATTTAAGTCTCACGAACAGTAAAGGTATGTGAAGATGTTTCTTGCCTTCAGGTGCAAAATTTGGAAGGTGAAATAATCTTTTGTGATGAAGAAGTTTTTAGAAAAGATTCTAAAAAGGTTGATAAAGTAATATTTATAAGCGAAATTTAAGAAGTTTTTTGAGTTAAGGAGAGTTGAAATGCCCGAAATTAATGGGAAAGTGTGCATTATGGCTCGCGCATTTAATGGATGTAATGAAATGGAGTGGTTTCCAAAATTTGGTGCCAGTTAAGGATCCCAAACATTTTGGGTTTAAAATTTGTTTTTTTTTTAATATCTTAAATAAAAGAGAAGGGAAGTTTTATTAAATCAACACATTCTTTGTTTTAAGAAAGGAATTATCAATTCAAGGGGGCAATTTGTTGGCTAAAAATAATGTAAATTTGATTATGAACAAATCGAAGACATTTGTCTGGACTATGTTGAGAAGGTGCTCAAGGTTATCAAAGAGAAATCATCGATGAGCAAGTTAGGTTGATCGAAGATGCATATCGAAAATGAGGATTTGTGATCGAAGCAATGGGGAGGCCGGTAATTGAGACAGCTGAAGATGATTATCACACTATTATTGTTGTGGCAGGAACAATATGTTTGATTTCTTTGTATGTGGAGCACATGAAGGAATTTTGATTGGTTGAAAATGGCTATAAATAAACATAGCTTGGAAAGAATAGAAGTTCAAATTCATTCTCAGAAAAAGCTCTTGCAATATCACATCTCCAGAGACTTTCTAATCTTGCTCAAAGTTCATTTTTTCTGTAGGGTTCCTTCCATTGTCTTCACTTTCATTTTAATTTCTCTTGCAAATTTTCTTTTTCGCAATTTATTTTCTCTACAAATTAAAGTCTTGTTCTTTCTTTTTTTGATTTCAATGTATTCAAATTTTAAAGTCCTTTAATCATATCAAAGACGATTTATTGCTTTCTTTAAATTTAGTCATTTACTATATTTCTCTTGCATCTTTTCCATTCCAAATTTTGTAGCTTTTGTCTTTCCTTTCTATGTTCTTTCTTTTCATCACTAGTCCAACAAGAGTCTTTGATGCACAATGCAAAATTGAAATCATTAAAGAGGAGTAGGTTTTACTCTCAGATCATTAGATATCGAACCAACCTAGATATGCTAAAAATCTGCATAATAGCAACACAAAACGTCAGCGACATTTTTCGTTTTTGCTTAATGGCGTCGCCGTGTTCCAAACTCCTGCAGCCGCCAACCATAACGGCATAATACATGCCTCAACAATAATTTTGGTGAGATATACCACTTGCAGTCCAATATTAAAAAAAAGTTCTTGATTTTCTTTTATTAGTAAAAACTATTTTTTTAAATACTATACAGCGCTCACGAATTGTATTTAACATAGTTATAAAAATCGGATCAGACCGGTCGGTTTGACCGAAAAACGAATGTCAAGATCGCTTAAAGACAAAAACCAATAAAAAACCGTCAAAATCAGTGAAAACCGACCACTTGAAAAAAAATTTTAAAATTGGTGAAGATATTATTTGAATTTGGATTTTTCTTGTTACTGCGTACTCTCTTTGGCTATGTTATTCCTTATTACTTTATTATGCTAATTATTAATTATATAATAAAAACACACAATAAATCTACTAAAATAAAATAATAGTCTAACTGATTCGATTACCAATTCAGTTCTACAACTATAATATTTAGTCAAATAAAAAATTAGTTTTTTACAATACGACATTATTGTTTTATCTTTTTCAAAAGTTAAAATTTTAATAAATCACAATTCAGCATTAACGCATTGTATTTATATCAGATCTCTTCACATGTGTATAAAACACGAAAATCATCAAATATTTTAAAAAACACTAAAATTATGTCAATATTTAAAAAAAAAAATTGCCCTCACTTGTTAGATAAGTAATATTTTTCTTATTGTAATCTATATTTGAAAAATCCCACTTACGTGTAAAGCCGCAGCACTTTTTGTGCTCATGCATTAATTAATTAGATTAGATTAGATGATGGATAACGGTTAGGCTTCGATCCTCAAAATTATGAACCATTTTAAATCACTTTTCTAGAATCATATACAGATCAACAAAGCCATTCAGCTAAGAAGGGGGTAAAAGAAACCGCAAACCTTGACAATTGATTAATGATTATATTTCTTTAGAAAATAGGACAATCATTCCATGGCCCCCATTTAATTTTGTTTATAGAGT